>NC_065519.1:27592337-27607338 GCF_006386435.1 Epinephelus moara | reverse complement strand
AGTCCTATATGCTCAGGCAAACATGCTGAGAAGGAAATTTAACATGTGTTCAGACCAAGTGAAGATCTGTCTCTTTAGGGCATATTGTACCCCGCTCTATACTGCCCCATTATGGTGTAAATTTAAGAAAGCGAGCATTCATAAGCTGCTGGTTGCTTACAATGATTGCATGAGGATACTATTGAAACAGCCGAGATGGTGTAGTGCAAGTGAGCTGTTCTGTAAGGTGACAGTCAGCTCATTTCAGGCTTTGCTTAGACATCTGATGTACAAGTTTATCTGCAGACTGAATGCTTCTCAGAATGCCATCACTGCTCAGCTGGTTAGCCCTCGTGTCAGTGATGTGAGATATCGGTCACCTTTGTGGAAACATTGGTATGATTGTCTTGTTTAGCACTGTTTTCTTTTGTCCTTCTTTCTATTCTTTTTGAATGTGTTTATTATTTTAAAAATCTCTTATGTCTAGGATATGTTGTTAATTGATTGAGTGATCTGTTTTTATGTATTGAGTGTTGTATGTATTTTAGTATGGACCTTGAGTCTGATAATAATAATAAACAAACACCACTGGTTGTCAGTGGGATGGAAACGTTACTCATGACTCCTGCAAAACAAAAACTAAATAAGCAACCCTCTGAACAGGAAATTGGTTAATGCGGACACACTGTCAGGCAGAAATAATGAGGTGAAACAAAATAGTAATTCAATCATACTGATTTTCCCCACCTTGGGTCGGAGGTGAGTCGGCAGATAGTCTGCCACAACGAGTCCTCATGTGTGGACAAGCCTACGAGCAAGTCGCCCCCTCGTCTGTGACTGGGACTGGATATCTGGCATGCTAGAAAACTGGAGAAGTATGACACGACTGACAAAGAGCATCAGCCAATGAGAGGCTCATACGTCCCACGTCAGCGCGCAGGAGGACAGAAGAAATGTGAGGAGAACAAGCCGCAGGGTTGCCACTTGCCAGGTCCGCTTATTAGCTGAGACTTTGGCTTGTTTCTATAGTGGAGCTGCTTATTTGGACTTGCTCTCTAAACGTCACCTTCCTCTATATATACCCGTCTAATAATTAATTTAAACGCATGATAGTCGCTTTTTTTGGGCTTTTTTCCATAGCCCTAGTTGCTTTTTACTTTCAACAACAATGGCAGCGTCCACAGGATCACGGGGAGCGCGTTGTGTTTGGATCTGATTCAACAGTTGGAAGAATATCCATGCCTTTACAATGTGTCGTCTCCAAGTTTGGGGACGTCACCGCAATTATCTGGGGCTCTGTCGGCGAGGGCTCGGTGGAGAAACGCAGTTGGCGAGACTCCCGCTGACAGAAACACACATCGCCAGGTATGAACACTCAAAAGATTACGATAGTCTCCGCGACGCAAAATCAGGGTGAAAATCCTGTAATGTCAACTAGGTTTTACTTTTGAATAGTGTAATGCTTTCATTTGAAGACTTAATGAGGAAGACAGGCAGGCATGGTTCATTGCTTCTTTTTCAGTGTTGCCAACTTAGCGACTTTGTCGCTATATTTAGCGACTTTTCAGACCCCTCTAGCGACTCTTTTTCAAAAAAGCGACTAGCGACAAATCTAGCGACTTTTTCTGATGTTATTGAAGACTTCTGGAGACTCTGTTGTGAGAGCACGTATCATTCTTATTCTTCCCAACGAGCAGCGGATGCTGCCGTGGGCTCCTCTCTCGCCTCAAAGCACTCACAGACGGCCCAGTCCTCCCTCCCAGCAGCAGTCAGAGCAGGAGATGTTAACCCCTCCACGTCCAGACTGCAGGTGAATCGCGCATGCGCGGAACCACCGCTGGATGTAAAATGTAAAATTTTCTTTGTCTAATATAAATCACTGAAAGAAGGTTCATTTGTAGTTCTAAACATATTTGTTTTTACTCAGTTTTTGTCTCTCCCATGACATTATTCCTCTCTCCTACAGCAGCCATTACAATTACATGCATATGGACAATTATGCAAATTAGGCGATGACGTCATTTAGCGACTTCTAGCGACTTTTAGGACAGCCAATAGCTACTTTTCTTACTGAGGAGTTGGCAACAGTGTTCTTTTTATCCATTCAGTCAAATCTCCAAGGGCTGGCTTGTTTCTTATTTGGTTCAACATCCTATTCTGTGTATTCTGTTCTTCTGATGAATTTGACTTAATGGTACTGTGTGTGATCAAGTCCCATTTTTCTATGTGTTGTATGTCTGATTCTGCTGTGACATTATATTTACATCAGCTTTGCGTTACAGTTTCATTTCCAAAACAGAGTTTTTCCTGAATCTCAACATATTACTTCTATATCTCATGCGCCTTTTTAGTATTATACATGTCTTGTCTGCTTTCAGGTTTTTGCTGACTTGCTCCAATCTGACTCTTGAAAGATGTTTTCAGTTAAAGTTTAGAGTTACATCAGAAATCACCACTTCTCCTGGCATTTTTCATCTTTAGGAAGGCATTTATTCGACACAAGGGAGTCAACTCAGAGCTTTCTATTACGTTGGCAGTAAGATAGAGAAATATACATGTATATGTGTGCACACATATTTTTTTTCCTGAGACAAAGGGAGGGAGTCAGAGAAAAGGAGCACACTTCCACCTCATCTCTGCACCCCCCCTTCCCACACACCCATCTTCTCTCCTCCCACGGCATCCGTTCCATTACAATGATAATAGGATTTGGAGGGCTGCATTATTGCTGCTGTCTGAGCTGGGCCTTGTCATATCCCTGTCCGCACCGCTCCTCCTGACTTGCATGTTAGTCTCCTGATTCATACTCCGTTCACAGAGGCCTCCATTAAAGACTGAGGGGAGTCGTTTGGTTCAGGGTTGTTATAGCCCTCTGCTATATGGACTGCTGGGTTTTATTCTTGGCAGACTGACCACTCAAAAAAAAACTGATGTGAGCTAAAGGAGACTCCTGTTTAATGGCTGCTCTGCTGCAGCCCCCAGTGAGGCTTATTTGTTCAGACGGGGGTTATGTTTATGGCCATTCATAAGGGCAATTTTGAAAAGCCATAATTTCCAGTGCACAGCGCTGTCTTTAGAGTTTTGCACTCATTTTTAACAACTGAGAAGTGGGGCGGAATTGCCAAGGTCAGAACTGAAGCCAAATCCCCTCTGAAGTCAATATACAGTATGGTAACCAGTGATAACATGGCAACAGCAGAGAGCAGCCTCACAGTTTGCTGCATTACAACATGGCAAGCAGAGCCTCTTTTTATTTGCCACAAGTTATAGTGCTGTTTGAAAAACATATGTATTATTCATGTTATTTGAAGGTTTATTTTTTGATTTAATCTACTAGGTTTCCCTTTTTTGTGTTAAGGCATGTTCACACATGAGTGAACACTAGCTGCGCAACAATACATGTGCTGAATGTGCCTGATGCAACAGACACAGAATGCTAACTTACTGGCTAATGTTAGCTAGCTTGCTAATAAATACCACAAAATACAATATGATGTTATTGTTCCATTTTCCATTTTCCTACATTCCATTTCTGTCTCCTGACTCACTGCCAGCCAAGCAGCATCTCTCATGAGGGGCAGTTTGTATTTTTCATGGCTAATATACAATATTGGCTGGTTAGCATGGCAACAATCACTGAGCCTCATGCAGCAACATTCTCTTATATTTTTTCTTAATTTTCTGGTAAAAGAAAATGTAACAGATGTCTACTGTAGACGCACCAAAAATTCTTAACCTCTGCTCTTTCCCAGGTGTGCACGATCAAGTTTTTTAATTTTAATTTTATATACTTTATTAATCCCCGAGGGGAAATTCAATTTTTCACTCTGTTTGTCAATTACACACAGGTCCGAACACGCACATGCACAAACTGGACCTATACATGCACTAAGTGAAGAGATGTCAGAGTGGGCTGCCCATGACAGGCGCTCCGAGCGGTTGGGGGGTTCGGTGCCTTGCTCAGGGGTACCTCGGCAGTGGCCAGGAGGTGAACTGGCACCTCTCCAGCTACTAGTCCATGCTCCATATTTTGGTCCGGACGGGGACTTGAGCAGGCGATCCTCCGGTTCCCAACCCAAGTCCCTATGGACTGAGCTACTGCCGACCCCCAATTGTACCTTGATCGTAAGTAACCTATTCGCATAGGTTAAACACTATATAATGGCTGGTGTTGTGCCATGTGCAAATACTGCTGTAAGTAGTAAGAGCTCTGCATTGAAAATGTGACTTAAGTAAAAGTATGTTAACCCAATCAAGGAAATGCACTCTGCAGAAGTTTAAATAAATTTAATAAATCAAGATAATTAAAATAATCAAAAGGAAAAGCACATACATATATGAGAAGCTCAAACCATGAAATGTTTCTGCATGAAAAATAAATGATTTGCAAAAACAGTTGCCAAATAATTTTCTAATCAATCGACTAATCATTTTACATCACAAACATCTTAATTTGTAAAGTAATCAGTAACTAAAGTTATCAAATTACTGTAGTGGTATGATAAAAGTACAATATTTCCCAATGAAGTGGCAAGAGTTTAAAATACTCAAGAAAAGAAAAAACTTCCTCAAACTTGTCCTTAAGGACAGTACTTGAGTAAATGTACTTAGTTACATTCCAGCACTAGTAACTGAAATAACAGTGATTGGGAACAATGGACCAACTCGTATTTCTTAAGCCCTGAAATTGAATAATTCAATCATTATAATTACACTAAAACATAATATAAATTTGATTATATTATATTTGTGCATTTTTAAATGTTCCTCAAATATAAAGCTTATTTGTCCTTGCAATGGACAACTATGTGTGGACTGAAAACTGAAATGTTCTTCTCGTCTTGGCAAGACTGCTCTCGACCACTTGTAAAATATTCTCTTACCAAAAAGAAGAGCAAAAGTAAAAACACTGGTGAATTGCAAAAATCAATAGACACGAAGAAAATAAGAAAAATTTGTGGGTAAAAAAAAGAGAAAATGTGTTTGTATATTGTTTCTTTCATGAGGCCCAATGTCTCCTCCACACCACACTTATTTGCTGTTGGTTGAGGCTGTGACTTCACTTGTCAAAGTTCACCAAGGTTAACCTCCACGAGATGCAAAGAAGAAACTTTGCTTTGCCAGTGGAAGCAAATGTTTTACCCGCTCCTCTGCTCGCACTGATTGGAAGTAAACGAGAGGCGAACATCCGCCTGCATTAATTATGCTAATGTGGGATGATACCTTTATACTGCAGAGTGGTAAAATACAATAATGTCTAAAAGAAGGTTTGGCACAATGGTTCTTTGAGCTAAATGCTAACATCAACACGCTGTGTATGCTTACCATGACAATCCAAACATGCTGACTTTTAACAATTAAAGATTATCATGTTTACCATCTTAGTTTAGCATGTTAGCATACTAACATTTGCTAATTAGCATTAAACACAAAGTGCAGCTGAGGCTGATGTCATTAGTTTTGCAGGTATTTGTCATAAACCAGAGTATTGGACAAATTAGAAATTTTGCAAGATGATTAAGGGATGGTCAAAGTTATCACAATTTATCCTGATGATCCATCCATCATCACTAAGAACCAAAAATGTCATCCTCATGGCGATGAGAAAAGTCCAGGGATCCCCAAAATTAGTAGGATTCATCCTCTGCAAAAGTGAACTGTACAATTTTTAATACAACTGTCACTCCAATCAATGCATATATCTTACAAAAGATTACAAACAACGATTTGTATGTTATCTAATGAATTAGCGCCCCATGAATGGTGTCACCTTATGAATTTAACATAAAGTTATGAGGTTAAGATTAAGTAAGTAAAGTTTTGTAGGTGAGGTTTAGGAAACAAAACTTGGTTGGGCATCGTCACTTTAATAAATGGTTTAATAAAAGGTTTCAATTTTAACGTTAATTTACATAGGTTAGGTTTAGGCATGTTAAGTTACATAGGTTAGGTTCAAGAAAAAAAAAAATGGTTTCGATGTACCTTGAAATTAGTCAAAGTTCACTCGGTTTCACATATGGTGCCAAACACTGATCTCCCGGGCAAAAGTCCTGTGTTTGTTTGACCCATCCACCACTCCAACCTGCCTCTTTATGCGGACTGTTGCTCTTTGTGCTACTTCCTTCTTTACTCTTGTCAGCGCATTGGTCCTGTGATCGTATCCTTTTCATTTACATGGGTTACATACAAATTACTGGCTCATTATTACATGGTGGTACGTATACATACAAACGGTGCATGAGAATTGTCTGATCCAATGGTCCAATGGTCTGATCCAGTTGTTGGGATATCTAAGTGATGGACTGACCATTCAATGGACCGAAAAGCACGGCTAAAGAAAGAATGGACAGTGATGTCTACTTCTTCAAGCAGGATGTAACAACACTAGAACTGCAGAGGCTCTAACCCTTCACTTTTATCGTGACAGGGATCGCACTTTTGATGAATGTCATGCTGCACTCCAGCTCAGAAGTAGTTCGGAGGTAAATCATCTGCACTGAACAAATATTTTTGCTCTTAAACCTCTCTTCTTCTCTTTTCAGTCACTGTGTGGTGGCATTTGGCTCTTCTAGCTGTGCTCACCAGGCTACTTCCTGTCCACGCCACAGCAAGATCAATCACTGTTGGCCTTATGTTGTGGGCACTGTTCAGAAAACAGCATCTGTGGCTTGTCTGCTGTGTGAGGAATGGGCTTTTTTTAGGGGTCAGATCATAAACCCTTCCCAAAAATGGGTTCCTCCTGGATATTTTCATGTTTTTCTCATTGTGGGAAAAGGAAGGGGAAATATTTTCATATTCAATCTCTGCACCCATGACATCCTTGAAGTGTCTGTTCCTTCTCCAGCTCCCCAAGATAACTCTCTTTACACACAGTGCAGTGGTGGCACTTGTCACTGTATTGTACTGTACAGTCTGTCACGCTATAATATCCTGCAGCAGGATTGTACATTTTGCCCTTTCTCAGGCATTAATGAGAAGAGTGCAGCTGCATGTATGCTCAACACATTCAGTATGTGTGCTATATCCAGCTTCACAGAGCATTACCCTGTTGATGCGGTGCAACTGATCTCATGATGTAGCCTAAATCAATGGGCTTCTTTATTTTAAAATAATGAGGCAACTCTAATGCCAACCTGGTGTCAGACCTCTGCCACCCACAGCTTAAATTTCAGAAACTTCCTACTGAGTTTGAGCTCACAGACAGCTGGTGCCCTGACACAAAAGGCTAAATCTTTCTACAATTTCCCTTTTTGCATCTTACCATTTCTCCCTCAGTTGAGAGCGGCAGTTACAGCAGGAGTACCTGAGCACAATGCTCTATGTGTACACACAGTCGAAAAGTGTAGGGGCTGCATGCTATACTTTTTGAGCAGTTATTATCTGACTAAAGGCTATGACTGCCCATTAATCCTGCCACTCATTTCCACTGTCACAAGACTTTCCAGCTCACACAGGTGTATGGGGGTTGGATATAGTGTTTGGCTTGTGCTGAGCGATATCCCTGGCTGACACTGTAGCTCATGTGTCAGACCTTTTGCCTTCCAATCCAGTTCAAATCCTACTACACCCAATATGCTTGTTTTTATCAGTGCACTGTCCAAAACAGCTGGCTGTTTTGAGATTTCTTGGCTGCTTCATAAGCAGTTTCAGCTAAAGCCAACACAAATTTTATTAGTTTCAAAATCCATGGAAAATATTGCTAAATCCAAGGGCATACCTACCTATCCCTACCACTATTTTGGGGGGACGGAATTGGAAGACAGAAACCTATATCCTTCATACATTTATTAAATACATTACAGAGCATGGAATAGAATTGATCTGCCCATTGCAGCAAACGAGCCAATGTTAGGAGCAAAACATAACACAATGTGCAAATCAATTAAGGAGGTGGAAATTGTATTGAACAAAGTCCCATGTAACAAAGAACAGCCACATATTCTATTTCAGTCAGTGACAAAGAACTAACTCTGACGTGTTTCATCCTTCCAGCTTCATGCAGTCCGTGTTGAGCTGAAGAACATTTTTGCAGTCTTGCAGTGTGCCTCAGCAGTTTCTGGACAACGTCTTCATTTTTTTGCAGCTTTATCGTTTCTCTCCTTTCACTGCTCTACCCAGGCTTTTCCTAATTACTGAGAGAAACTCATTTATTTAGCCACACTGGCTTTACAGGTGGTAATATCAGGGTGTAGGTTGGTCCATCACTTTGGTCCAGACTGAAATACCTCAACAAGTAATAGATGGATAGCTAATGTATGTATGTATGTTTGTATGTACGTGTGTGTGTGTGTGTGTGTGTGTGTGTATGTCCTGAGATGTCAACAGTAAGTAAAAGTATATCATGGTGAGGTAGATCGACAATCATCATAAACTCAGCATTCTTATGGCCTCTTGGATGAAGCGGACCCTGAGCCTTGTGGTGTGGGACCAGATGCCGCAGTACCATCTGCTTGCCGGCAGCAAGCAGAACCGTTTGTGGCGGGGATGATCCAGGCACCCAGGAAGCGCACTAGGCTTTAACGCTAATTTTCATAGTGGCCAAACTGTGAAATTACAACTTCCAAGTCCGTCACATGATGCCACTGGGCCCAAAGAGACATTTTCCCATAGACTTGTATTGTGAAAGAGACGTTTGTAAATCAATGGAAACTGGGTTTTTTTCGTCACAACCCCTGCGTAGTAACGTGTGTTACTATCAGATTTTGATCCATTGTGTCCAATAACAAACAGTTCAGTCCGCTAGCAAGCCGAGGTAACAAAGAGGGGGTACTGGTGGCATGGTTGTGAAGGCGAGGGGTCCGGAGCCAGAAGAGCAGTTCAGCGAAGCAGCAGAGCCGATGAGGGATGAGCAGAAGGGAAGTAGAGACCAGGCGATGGATCAAGGAACCGACAGGTAGGAGGCAGGAGAACACACACAAGGCAGCATGTGGCGTCTCACAATCAGTTTCTCAGCTGCAGCAGGCAACTGGCAAGCAGGTGGGAACACTCACACTGAGATGTCGTCGCAGGAAAACACCACACAGCCACAGGCAGACGGAAGCCAGAGACTCTGAGGCAGAAGTCGTGGTCCGGGACAGAAGGCTGGTGAGTTTACTGGGAAATGGACGATGCAGGCAGGGTCAGTAACAGGAGATCAGGCAGGTAAGGAGTGCTCAAAAGTCTTGCACAAGGGCGAAGAACAATCTGGCAAAATGTGTGCTCTGGAGACACTTATATACCAAGCTGATTGGCTGATGAGCTGCAGCTGTGGAGGCAGGTGAGTGGAATGGGGTGATCAGTGGCTGGCAGGTAGAATGGAAAAACACTGGGAGAGCAGGGGAGCAGAATGCAGGCTATGACAATTATGCGGAAGCAGTGGCAATCATCTAGGTAAATTTATTTAAGGCAGTTGAATGTTTTTGGCTTCATGTACTACTCAGCAAATTTCATAGGAATGACCGGGTTCCCGCCGCTGATGCTTGGTTGGGGTCTCTGCTAACCCTGCTGGCCTTCTTCCTTCTTCCTTCCTCACTGGGTATCGAGGTCCTCCATAGACAGGAGGTCTGTCCTTGTCAAATATTATGCAGTTTTCACAACCCTCTTCAGAGCCTTACTGTTGAGGGTGGTGCAACTGCCGTACTAGGCAAGGATGCAGCCAGTCAGGATTCTGTCAATGGTTTGGCTGTAGAGGTCACAGAGTATCCATATTGAACCCTCTCAGCCTTTTGTACAGATATCCAAGATGCCCAGGGGATATATCGTAATGGTTTTGGTGATCCCCTGACTTTTAGCATTACTGTGAGGTTTAAATTTATGTTGATAAGTGTTGGCTAATCGCTGCCTTACTGCACAGAGGAGCCTACCATTATGCATGGACAAGAGTTTCAGCATTCCTAAATTTTAAATTCAGCTAATACGAAGACTGTGCCTGCCATTGTCAGCATCCTAACATTTGGGATGGTGTGTAATAATATTTGGTGTTGGGACTTTGCTGTGCTTCACTGAGTTGAATTTGCTCCTCAAATACACTGTGGTCTCTGTGATGCTTATTTCCCCTTATCTGACTTATGACGAATCCTTCTCCTCATTTGGTCTGTTTCTGACCCGGCCTGTTTATTTAATACAACCAATGACGTTATTTTAGCGTGTGTGAGAACTGCGTTAAATGAAAACTCCCATCTGCAGTCTCCCCCGTGCCAGCTCCTCTCTCCTCGACATTATCACATCCAAAACAAGCCAGCAGATGTGCTTCTGCAGTGGAACCTCTGGCTCATTAAGCTGCTGTTGTTGATGGACTTGAGGAGTCCACTCAGGGCCCCTCTCAGTCTGGTTAGTCGCAGAAGTCTCTCCGAGGATGGCATAATTGTAATTACCAGTTTTTTCATCACTTTCAGATTGAAAATGCCTTTGATGAGACAACTTGTTGTCCTTAAAAAAAATAATGATCTCAGTGGCCTTCAGTCTTCTGCGAGGGCTGTTTATCTTCTCTCCATCTGGGAATTCTACTCTGGTCTCACTTCGGCTGCTGTAATTCTCATTTTATATAGGTTGTCTGCTTTGCAAAGGTTATGCAAGTTGTTTCGGAATAAATAATTTAATCAAAAGGACATTCCTCCAGCCAATAATTTTCCCAAATTCTAAGAGGCAATCATCTGGACCAAATCAAAGGAAATTACATTACATAGTATACCAATCTACAATCTAAATCTTACAGTCTTTTTCCGAGAGGGAACCTCATTTCCCCTGAGACATTTACAGGGTTTTAAATCCTAATGTTCTTTTTAAGGATTGTCCCTGCAGCTATGAACAAAAAAGAATCTATCTCATGCAGCATTTAGATAAATGTTTAAATCTTTTTTAAGGTAAATGTATGGATCCACCCTCTCTTTGGTCCAGAGTTATATCTGGTAGTCATTTCCATGGCTTAGCAGAGCATGACAATGACTGACTCCTTTATCACTATAGCAACAACTTGTAGACTATAATTTACACTGCTTGTTATTGATGAAGAAAAAAAACAAACTCAAGCCCAAGGTGAAATCTTAACTTCATCAATAATGCCCATAATGGTAAAACATGTTATCTTTTTCTGATCGTTATGGCTGATATGAGAATTAGTTTATATATGTTATGTATAGTATTGTTCACCATGTGAGTGATTCATATGTCTTCATATGTCAATACTTTTGTATAGTGCAAATAGTAGAGTAAGTCACTTCTATAACAGTACTTGTTCATTCCAAGGACATCTCCAAGAAATGTAAAGCCTCAAACTAAAAAAATATTTTAATGAAATAACGCCACTAAATTTTATATTTTTTGCAGACCCTCTACGTCTGGACTCTGGACGAAGAATGTCCCCCCCACTTGTGGGCACACTGTGCATGAACGCATAATCAATGTTGAATCATTTATGATACAGGAAGGTGCACAGATCAACCAGGTGAGATGGTAAAGTAAGTAAATTTCCCCTGTGAGAACCCAACAAAGTCCCCCTGCACTGAAATTGTTACTAATTTAATCTTATCCTCCAAACAGGACCTGCTGGGGTCCCTTGTTAACACAGTGAGTCTGCATCTAATTATGGACTTTTTTTCTTTTACATTCTGCCTGAATAAAATCAGATCAGCAATGAGCTTTGCAAGGCATAGACTTTAGTTTTGATTATATTTTGGAGTCACAAAAGTTTAGCAAGAACTGGGGAGGTAAATGTTTATTTTATGTTATTCTTTGGTTCAACAATCGCAGGCCAAGCAAAGCACCCCAGAAGTCCCTCTCCCCAGCAACGCTTTCCAGCTCCTCCTGGGGGATCCCAAGGTATTCCCAGGCCAGATGAGATATGTAATCCCTCCTGCATGTTCTGGGTCTGCCCCGGGCCTCCTACCAGAAGGAAGTGTCTGAAATGTCCTTGCAGTGGTGGAGGGGTTTGCGTGTCCCTATGATCCTGGGAGCTGTTTTGTCTGGGGCTAATAGCCCCTGGTAGGGCCTCCCAAGGCAAAGTGGTCCTAGTGGAGGGGCCAGACTAAGAACGGTTCAAAAAAGACCTTGATGACACGGCACATTTGGGGAACGAGTACCTTGCCTGGTAAGGGGACACCAGGGGGCCCCTTTCTGGTGGCCGGGCCTTGGGCCATGGGCCTGGTCGGGCTCAGCCCAAATGAGTAACATGGGCCCACCACCTGCAGGTACTGGCACTGGGGTTGGATGCATTGTGTGCCGGGCGGCAGGCAGGGGCAGGGCCCCAGGCGTGTTGATCCTCGGCATCATGGACAATCGTATTGTACTATAGGTAATTTTGAAGTTTTCATATGTAAATTTGACTGAAAATAAGACTGAAAGACGGTCATTTTAAAGATAGCCATTTTATATTAAAAGATGAAGGAGGGTATTTATTAAGTCTGTTGCTGAGCCCAGCTATAGTTCATCTGATTTGTATGAAGTGACTTAAAAGGGATCTACAAATACTTACATAAAAATGCTAACTAGAGGTCTTTACATAGGGTGACCATATTTTGATTTCCAAAAAAGAGGACACTCGGCTGGCCATGAGATAGCCTACTTAAATGATCCTCGCAGTTTACTCAAAGATGCCTTATAATTTTAATATATTTAAAATTTATATGTATGGATAGAATATTCAGTTATATTACAAAATAATATCTCTCAAAGACAGAAATTCAGTTAGGCCCCAATAGGGGACACATACACACACTAGAGTGTGGCGATCCGAGCTCGACGGGTTTGGTCAAAAATGTATAAATTGTATTCGGGCTCGGGTCGGATTCGGTCAGCTTTAAGTGAAAATGTAGTGTAAAAACAAATAAAATCCTATTGTCTGTCCTGTTTATTGCTTGGGCACTGTTATTTACGTGACAACACCTGAACATAACACACACACACATTGGCTGTTTGTTTCTACCTCTCTCCTCGCTGGAAGTCTCGGACCTCCAGCCGCCCGCCTCCGCCTTGATTAAACGCTGAAAATAAAATAAAAGAGGGAGACAGGTGTCTCCTATTTTATCTTATTTTGTTTTATTTCTCCCTCTCCTCTCGCTAGAAGCGTCGGACCTCCCGCCTCCCGCTCCCGCCTCCCGCTCCCGTCTCAAACACCGAGGTCTGCCTCTCCGCAGCTGAGCACCCACAGCGCACGCCCGGCCTGTTAAATAGCCTGTAACTGTAACAGCTGTGTGACACAAACTCAGTGCTTTAGTAATTAAATAATGTCGGGCTCGGTTCGGGTTTGGACAGAAATATGCGGTCCGTGCCGCACTCTAACACACACACACAAACACACGGAAAACCGGACATTATCATCAGTTTATAAAAACCCCCCGGACGCCCCGGACGCCCCGGAGGGGACGTGAAAAGTGGACATGTCCGGGCAAAAGAGGACGTTTGGTCAGCCTGTCTTTACAAGTCTACCCAGACCCAGGACCCACATGGGTTCCAGTTAGGGTTGGGATCCGCATCCGGTTCTTTTTCGGAACCGGGTCCAAATTTGCGGTTCCGGAATCGGTTCCATCAAATTTGGATTAACGGTTCCTGCAAACGGTTCCAAGATTGTTTTAAAAAAAAAAAACGGTTCCAGATTGTTGGCAGCTGTCTTTCATTTGCCCGTGTAAGTGACTGTGGTAACGTCACGTGCATCTCCATGAGTGAGTCGAGTGGACCCGCCCACTGATCTCAGATCAGCGTCAGTCGAGCGAGAGAAGAAGACGAGCATGCGACAGAAGTCATCCAAAGCCTGGTTGTACTGTGAGAAATTCAATCAAAATGGTGCAAAGTGTATGAAATGCAGTGCAGTCATCACTTGCAGTGGTGGTAGCACATCCGCTATGATAAAGCACCTCCTAAAACATGACATTAATCTCAGGGAATGTACCGTGTTCAACAACCTGAGAAAACCAGCGCCACCGCCCTCACCGTCACACCCGCAGGCTGTGCAGGATGAAGCCGCTCCAATAGAGCCCGCTGCCAGTGCCCCTCCAGGCTAGTACTAACATTACAAACCCACACGTCTGTGTAAACTACTAACTAAGTTATGTAGCTTGAAATGACAATTTCTGTAGACCTGTTTTCGACCCGTAAATACTGCTGTGTATTGTTGCGCTCCTAGCCATTTAGCTAGGCTAATGTTAATGGCTAGCTAGAGCGCTAATGTTAGCGACGCTTCTTTTTGAAAAGCACTAGGTTTCCCTGCCTGTCTAACGTTACGTTACTGGTAACGTTATTGATAACTTAAGTTATGAAATTGGCTGTAAATCAGTCGGTCATGAATATAAAGTAACATTAAAGTGTCACGTTGTGATTTCCTGTATTTAGAAAACACAGGCAGCAAGACCAGCAAAAGCTGTAACATAACTCCTTTCACTGTGGCAAAAGCTGGGATGATGACCACAGAGAGAGCTGAAGAGTGTCATCGTGCTGTGACAAGATTTATTGTTAAAGATGCACATGCATTTTCGACCATTGATTGTCCATCCTTTAGGTACAAATTTTATGAATGCATATAAGTATGTTTTTATTACACTGCTGTGGTTAATTTGAGGTAATATTGTTAATGTAGAAATCACAGAATCACTTTTTGTTGTTATATTCTCAGGGAGATGATACAAACTCTAAATCCAAAATACACACCACCATCCAGAGACAAACTCTCTAACACATTAATACCTGCATGGTATGCGGTGGAGAAAGACAATGTAGTGTCAGAGCTTAAACATATCAAGAAGGCTGCTATAACATGTGATGGTTGGACCAGCATCACAAGAGACCACTACCTAACCGTCACCTTACACTATGTGTATGAAGACCGTCTCCATCAAAAAGTACTTAAGACCCAGGCAGTCTATGAAGCATAAACAGGACCGGTTGTAGCAGATGAGATTGAGGCCATCTTAAAAGAATTCAGCATAGATCTGAAGGATATTGTTGGAGTGACTGTGGACAATGTGCTCCACTGTCTCTCAGATTAACTCATATCGCAGCGGTGCCTGGACAGCGTGACGTGTGTGGTTGTGCTGCTGCCGTGGTCCTGCCAGAT
>NC_065519.1:27575188-27591224 GCF_006386435.1 Epinephelus moara | reverse complement strand
TACATACTGTATTTTTGGTAGATTGGAGCGAATGAGTGATGAGGATTTCAAGAAAGCAGACGAGTTCATCAAGCTCATGCGAATCCTCTACACCAGCACCCTGGCTGTATCAAGCGAGAAGACACCAACGTGTGGGCAAATACTTCCAATCCTAAAGAAGTTGGAGACTCACTTCACAGCAGCTGATGACGACTCTGTCTTCACTGCCTCCATAAAGGCCAAGATATGGAGTGACCTGTCCAGCCGCTATCAGGTATTAATTATGCATCTACACTACAGTAACCTTAGTAACAACCTGTTAGGTGGTGTAAGGGAGATACGATTCATATTGATTGATTCATTCATTCATTGGTCTCCAATTATTCAGGCCCCTTTTTTCAATTTGCTGTCTTATAGTTTAAGTTTAAGTTTATTTCATTTATATAGCACCTGCAAACAGCATTTGGACCAAAGTGCTTCACAGGCAAACATGTCATATACACATATATGCATAAAGACATGTAAAATACATGTGCATATAGTCTTAAAATACATCAAATTAAATACAATTTGCCATCTTGTAAATGGGTCTGAAATTGAATACTTTACAAAGCCACTGTACATCTGTCTCATGCTGTGTGTTGTAGGATGGTGAGATATCAGCATTTCTGGAGGAGGCAAATATAATGGATCCTAGATTCAAGGCTAAAATGGACAACAATGCTGCCTGGGACTGGGTGAAAGATGCTGCAGTGTAGATGGCAGGTCCAGAAGAGTCAGAGCACCAGGTAAACACAAACACATCTACAAATGTAACAAGCTATGAAACTGTTGTCAGCCTAAACTGTGAATTGCTGGATGCCTGTAATGATGCATCACTGGTATTTTTCTGCCAATCGGGCAGGACGGTGAAGATGGTGAGCGTGAGACCATCCAGTGCCAGGAGTACATCAGTGTGTCTGATCAGGAGGAAGAGGAAAATGTGGAGGTAAGGACATTGTGAATATTTTCATTTTCTTGGGAATAGTGTCTTACTCTGGTCATCCTTAAATGATCACTAACAGGATTTATTGTCTATTTCAGACTCAGAGTCATCCTCCCAAGAAAATGAAAATAACACCCTTAGAGGAGCTCTTTGAGGAGGAAGAGAAAGAAGCACAAACAGCAGCTGAGAACATATGCTGCCTTTCCTGCCATGAGAAAGCTGAGCAAGAAATAAAACTGTACAGGAACCTGCCCCCTGTGTCCATGAGCACAGACCCTGCAAGGTGGTGGTGGGAGAAGAGGTCCACTCTCCTCCTCATCCTGTCAGATTTGTCTGCCACATATATGTGTGTGCAAGCATCATCAACCCCATCAGAGAGTGTTCTCAGTAGCTGGAGACACTATTAGCCAAGAACGGTGTAAGATTCGTCCAGAAAAAGCAGATATGCTCATTTTCTTGCAAAAGAACTGTTAAGAAGTTTACTCGTGCTCCCCAACAGCCTAGCTGGAGACACTATTAGCCAAGAACAGTGTAGGATTCTTCCAGAAAAAGCAAATATGTTCATTTTCTTGCAAAAGAACTGTTAAAAAGTTTACTCATGCTCCCCGACAGCCTAAATGTGCAGTCTAACAGTGCAATTGTTTTCTTTACACAATTGTGTATTTTTCATCTAATTGCACCGTGCAACAATTAAAATAAAGTTTTTGTATTTGTATGATTGCATTTGTGTTTATTATATACTTGTTTAAGTATAGCAAGTATAATGAATATAATGTAAGAATCGGTAAGAGGAATCGGTAAGGAATCGGACCGTTAAGAAGGAATCGGTAAGGAATCGGAATCGTTAAAATCCTAACGAGTCCCAACCCTAGTTCCAGTCCACATTTTATTATAGTCAGTCAGGTCCAAGCTGGGTCCTCTTTATTACTGCAGCTCACATTCTGTTTATCATAATGTGTTATACCTTAGTGGTTCCTAGAAGAAAAGTGAATCAACTTTGATTATGACGGGACTGCAGTTAGCACTGTGTTGCCTATAACTACCATTATGTTTAAGTTGACTAAGGATCAGATTACAAGAACAAAAGTGGGATGAAAAAACCTTGAGCAGCAGGGCCAGTGAATTGGAGGCAGAGCAAAGGAAAGATGAATAGTCTCCCTTCTTCACTTATGAAAAAGAAGCTAGCAAAAATGTATATAAAGATGTTAAACCTAGTAGAGGAGGAAACAGTAAACTCAGGTATTTTTATATTCCCAAACTTTGGGGCATCATAGCAGTTCACATCACAGCAACAGCAACATCATAAGTGACCACAGAATTTCAAAAAAAAATTAATTAGTTGGGGAAAAAAAAGGACTAAAATAGAAAAATAGCCATCTGAAACATTATTAAACATTTTATACAGTATGATGGGCAAGAACAGTAAGCTGTATCCGACATGATGTGTTTGACGTTTTTAGTCGCTACTTTAATTACAGTGTTTGTTTGGTCCATAAAATAGACCCGTTCCAGATCTGAGGTCTCTCTCCTATCGGACATGTACTCAGTTGGGTCTGTAATATCTTGGGGAAAAAATAGGTCTGCATTTATATTTAAAAAAAAAAAACGGGTCCAGTCAGATCTCAAAATGAATTTTCAGGGTCCATTCGAGATCGTGTCCCGTGAACATCACTAAAGCTAACTTGCTCACAATAATAATGCTATCATGTTGATGTTCAGCAGGTATGGTATTAACTTTATTCACCCTGTTAGTTTACAATGTTAGCATGCTAATATTTGGTAATTAGTGCTACACAAGGAACTGAGGTTGATAGGAGTGTCATTCATTTTTCAGGTATTCAGTTATAAATGGACAAATTCAAATTTTGACCAGATGCCATCACTAAATGAAGAATCAGAAGATCAACAGAGTTATTACAATGCATCCTGAGAGGGACAAATGAATGTCTAAACGAAATTTAACAGCAATTCATCCATCACGCGAGACATTTAACTCAAATCCACAAAAATGTCAATGTCACAGTGGTGCCAAAGAAAAAGTCATATGATCACCAACATCATTAACATAAACTGCCTGAAAACCACTACTGTCTTTACATAGTTTTTTCACAATCCATCTTATCTGTTAATGGTTAAAAATAGCTGCACTGGATATAAAACCAAAGTACTTGTTTTTGTTCTGGCCTTGGTTTGGTCCACACTTTGTCCCCTCAAAATAAAACCAAAAGCTAAAATATGAAGTGCTGACAAATTTTCTTCCATAAAATACCCTGCCTGCCTGTTTCTTCACAACTTTTCTGCATCATTTACACAGCTCTAATCCTTCATACTCAATGACAGAAGGTTTGGTAAAGAAAAATAATAAAAAGCTGTGGTCTCCTCCCAAGCTCACAGAAGCCAGTCTTGCACCTGTGCATCCATCCATCTCTGCAGCCCCCTGTGACTCCCACCACCTGCAAGCCAACACACTACAAACAGTTCAAAAAACCTCGGGTGTTTATTTTGCCTTTGTTACTGAGCTAACACTCTGCACTGACAGAGACACTTGAGGACACTAAGAGATAAAGAGTGATGGCTGCGCATGTGACAAAAATTTGTCCAAGCTTAGGTATGTACATGTGAGGAAAAACAGGATAGGGAACAAGACTAAGAGGGATTTTATTTTTTCCTCCTGTTCATTCCTCAAGGCCTCCCTTGGCCATTTAGTACAGGCAGAACGTGGCATCTGTTGCAAAAAGAAAAGTGGGGACTGAGCTCACGGTTTACCCCAGGTGACTTCTGTAGGCCCCCAGGGTAAAGGTTGCTTAATCCCAGTGTGTGCATGTGTGTTGGAAGGGGGGTCTGAAGTAGGTTGAAATAACAACTGCCATTTGTATTCCGTGATGCTACTATAGACTCACACCAAAGGACAAGCACACACAGACACAAGAAATCACCCAACCAGTAATACACACACAGTTTCAGGCTGTGAGCCAGTATTTCAAGAGCCTGTATTCCCTACAGGGCCAAGAGCAACATTGTGATGTATATGTCCTCCTATTTACTCAACGGGTTGGGAAAAGAAAAGATTCTTCTGAGGCAAAGGGTTAAACACCTTGTCATCCCCTCACACATCATCTCATATCACCCACGCACTCTCGCCCCAACTCAGCAATCCATCTGCGCGCTAATAGTTGGTGGAAGACAGGTGTGTCGCCCCATTGGCTGTCCCTCATGACTCAACTGTCCCTGTTAGCTCTCCCCTTTCATCCCCCCTTAAACCCCCACCCGAGGGGCTTGTTGCATCGAGGGTGAATCTGTCACAGAAGTGCTGCGATGGAGCTCAAGAGTTATGAAGAGCGGCATTGAAAATCTGAGAATGTACATAATTCAGCACTTTTGTAGTGGGATTTCTTTATCTTGTCGTGGTGGTGAGTCAGTCCCAATGCCTTGAAATCTCTCCAGTGCTTTTATTAAAACTTTCCGTCACGAGGAAGCGCTCCAGCAGAAAGAAAGGTAGCAGCTGAATATTCTCTGGTTGAAAATTGAATGTACAGAGACTTCAGCTCTGATTGAAGAAGGTTCTTAGATGTATAGTTGCCTTGCCTGTATATCACATATACTGAATGTGTTACTTGGGTATACTATGTCACCAGATGAAATATCAGTTTTCAACTATACGACCACAATGTAAGTAGATTTGGATCAACCACTCTCATTAAACCATACTTTACTGGCTCATATTTATCAAGTTTCTTAGAATAAGAAATCAGTCCTATGAGTGAGTAAGTTTTGGTCTCACTAGGAGGACTGGGGCTTGAAGTATAGGGACACTGTGTTGTAGTCAAGGCCACCTAAATCCTATACAAGTCATGACCAAGACTACAGTGTACCGAGACTGAGACAAGACCAAGACCTTCAGGGATTAAGACGAACTCAAGACCAGAAACCAAGGAGTCAAGACTGAATAGATGAGACCAATGTGAGTCCCACATTAGATGACACACTTACAATAAAATGTGGGGCATGCAAATGCATGCAGCATGTTCCCTTTTTCTGTCTTCTTCTGTCACCCGCATTCACTTCCTTGGGTGCGTCTGGTGGGGGGCAGGGAGGGGTGACAGCTGCAACAGCAACAAAAAAATCAAATTAGAAATGAGTAAAGTTATTGGTTGCATTTGAGGCTGACAGCTTCACATCCAATTTCAGCAATGGTGCTAACAAATAAATAAGATCATGCACAAGCATTCCCCGCAGTTGTGGTCTTGACCAGTATTGAAATAAAATCCAGGGTCTTCTTTGTCTGAGACCGAGACAAGGCCAAGTAAAAATGCAGACACTTTCAGGACAAGATAGTCAGTGTTGTAGTAATAGAAACAGGTCATGGTCCCAAGTCCAGTCTCAAGACCAAGACCAACCTTGAGCACTACAACACTGGCTACATATGCACAGTGCTGCACAGTAACAAAGTACATTTACTAAGTGCTGTACTTATTACTTTGACTCAACTACATTTGAAAGTCATACATTGTACTTTTTACATTTCTATGAAGGCTCTCGTTACTTGTTACATTTGCTTTGAAGTCAGCGGATGATTTTTTTTATTTTTTAAAATGCAAAAGTCCATAAACTGTCATCATGCAGTATGGTGTTTGATTGTTTGTTGTAAAGTGCTCCTGTACATCTACTTCGTGCATGTGCTACACAAATTGGGCAGCTCATCAGTAGAGACAGCAGGAGAGAGAGATCATCAGCGGGTGGTCATATTTGGTAATGCGGTCTTACTATGTCTACAGCAGCACATGGAGAGGAAGATTCCCCACCAGATCACCCATTCTTACTGTTTTAAATCTTTGCTCTGTCTATCACACACAGACTTCATCGCGGCGTACAAGAATTCGCCATCTAACCTGAGAAAGCATGTCGAGGTATGTAAACATTTGCAAAATTCCAGATGAACATTTCAAAACAAAGTTGTATGTGCTTGTAGTAGCTGCAGTTTTTGTGCTATGTTTGGTCAAATTACTGTTTATGGATTTGCCTGTGAAGTGTGTGTGTGTGTGTGTGTTTGTGTGTGTGTCTCGGTGCGGCCCGTATATGAGGACATTTCACCGGTATTTGCACCACATTATGAGGACATTACTGATTTGTGAGGACATATATACACATAAGCAATTACTCCAGTACTTTAACTTAAATAACAATTTGACTCAGCCTCTTTCACTTGAATTGGAGTAAAATTTGACCAGGACTATCTATACTTTAACTCAAGTAATAGAGATGTGTACTGTGTATTGATGATGACAATTAACTGAGTTAAATATACCGTTTTAGTAAAAGATCACATTTTTTGAGACCAGAGCATGTTACAGCATATGACTTATTAACAAGATCTACAAGTCATCCTAGCAGCTCTGTAATTCTGTAGGCCTAGCCAGGCTGTTCTTATATACTCTTTATACTTATACCTATAAAAAAGTAATGCACCACAATTTGTATATAACCCACATAATCAGAGAAACAATGCACTGAGGGGTATACAGAAGAAAGTAGTATAAAGACCAAAAGTTAGTGTAAGGAAGTAGCTTGGGGCAGTGGATGGGTCAAACAACACAGGACTTTCCCGTAGGAGATAAATGTTCAGAACCATGTTTCTTTACCTAAATCTAACCAAACAAACTCTCCTTACCTAAAATGAAACTACATGACTTTATGTTAAGTACGTAACTTTTACATTAAGTATGTAACATCATTCATGGGGCACTGATTTGTTCGATATTATATGCACCATTGAGGACATGTTTGCTTGCCATAGACTGTATATTCGTGGGCACAGCAGTGCTTTCATCTTAACGCTAACATCAAATTCTAACATGTCCATGATGAAAATACTGACATGCTGATGTTGATGTTGTACTATGTTTACCATTATCATTTTAACTTACATTTGCAGTATTAGCAGTACTAAACAGTTCAGTATAGTATTATACTATCATGTATTGATGAATAAATGAATTGCCATTTTACAGGAATTCAACTTGTTATTTTAAAAGCATATTATCAGCCTTCTTAATATTTATTCAGACGAATGAGAGATATTCATTGATGACAATGTGACTATTTAAAGATAGCATTTCAGCAAAAATGAACACATTTCTGATTGACCTACTGAGAGCACATGATCTCTTCACATAGATTGGTCCTCACAGCCCTGCAGCAACAAGAAAAAAATGTACAGCTTTTTCACAGCTAACAATCTCTGCTTTAATAATTTAAACTTGGATCTCTCGTGCAGCTGCTCGGATGGTGAGTACAGTGCTTCATTTCCTCAACACGCAAATTTGAAGATACAGAAAACCAAGCTGTGTTCATGCAAATCATGGGTTAATTGATTCATTTATTATTTACTTACTTGTAATTACAGATGGCGGAGCTATATTTAAGTTATACTGGGGGTTTATATTGCTGCAGTGTATTTTCCATCTCTGAGTGATACTTATGAAGAGGTTCCATGAACTCCATGTTTTCAGTGAAAGGGTGCCTACAGCCTCATTTGTAGGATTTCAGCTATGTATTACCTTTGACATTATACTTTTCATATATAAGCCAGATAATATGCACACAAAGCCTACGCATACAGTTGTATGCATTTCTAATCTAACCACTTTCTGACATTTGTCAGAAAACTGCAATACATTGTCACCTTTCTGAAAGTCTGAGAAGCTAATGTAAGAAGGGTAAGAAGTTGATTAGTATTTTTTTATTAATCCTGGTTTAATTGATAAATACATGCCCAGATCTGTATTGATAATAAAGGCATAACAGCATTAGGTTATTTTGTTGCTTTGACACTTAATTTACATTGTCAAAATGAAAGATGAAGGGAAAAAAGCATTATCAAATCAAATTCCTGGCACAAATAGAGCAATTCCCAAAGCAATCAAGAAGCAACTCGCAAAGAGATTTTTTTTTTTTCTCTCCGGGATGGGAGCAATCAAAAAACTAATAATGACCACATTATTTTGTTTGTGAGCAAAACCAATTTATGTCATGTCTGAAAACACAGCTATCATAAAATCCAAAATAAGCAAAATAATAAATGAGCTTGGCAGTGAGCATGCAGTAATCTCTTCTGATGGAGTATAAAAATGTCTAACAGTTTAAATTAGTGGTGTTACCTCTTGGTGTTACAGCTTGAAGCCCTTCGGGTTCTCACTAGCGACTGATTTCCTTTCCCAATCCCATCGCTAATAACCCTTCTTGACTGTCTACCTTCATGCCATCACCACGGGGCATAACATTTGGTCTCTGTCTTCTCTACCTCTCCTCCGTCTGTTCTTTTAGACCTTTCCATCTGTCCCCACCTGCCCCGAGAGTCTGAAGCTTTGTGAACTGAACTCACAGCACTGCAAACAGTTGAAAGAAAGTGGCAGAAGCCCCAGCTTGTCAGCTGACCTCTCTCTCTTTTAGTCTCCCCTGTTGTCAGACTCGGCTTCTTTTTCTCCCCCTATCAGTCTTTTCCCACTCGATCTTCTGCGTCTGACTCTTCTACCCTCTTTGTCACTTTGTCTTTGTCACTTACTTTGAGAAGGTTGATGGCATTCGAAGCTGCTTCTCCCAGCTGCCCTCTAGCTCTGTCACTGAGGCTTGTTCTACCTTTTTTTTTTTTTAATCCAACCCCACGTAAAGCTGCTGCATTCAGCATTTCAACATCAGTAATCATTACCACATTTTATCTTGTGTTTAATTATGAATACAAATAGACTGGCTACTTCCACTGGCCTCCACATTTCATTTACATACTGCAGAATACATTTTCGAAACTTTCCACTGTGAAAATATTTCTACAATTCTAACTGCACAGCTTTTCCTTCATGTTATATTGCTTCAATATGCTGAGATGAAATCCTTTTTAGCAGATGTTCAAAAATGCAAGAGGCTGTGTCGGTGTGTGCATGTTGCTATGGGCAGCAGTTAGAGGATGAAATAAAATCCACAAAGAGTTACAATTGTTTTTGACTGACCAGCATCTTTGGATGATGTTGCATTGGATTGCTGCATAAGGTGAACATCATTCAACTTTTTTTTTTAATGATAACTGCATTGTTTTGTGGAGGCCTTTGCGTTGGACCCCTAATGTGCAGGATGTCCCAACTTGTAAAATACCAATGCTTAGTCAGTGGCCCTGGACTTCTGATACTGACACACTAAGGCACTCTTTATCGTCTTCATAAGACGCACTTGGCCGCATCATTATTTAATGCTACGAGCAAGTGATGTAGCAAGGAAGTCTGCTTTGGGTTGGATAGAGGGGAGGACAAACAAGCACAGGACTTTTACCCAGGAGACCACCATTCAGCTGCTTTCACCCGCCACATGATACCCTCTAGTCATTGCAGTGAAGGGAAGGTGGCAGAGAGGAAATGGCGGTAGGGGTTCACCATGTTGAACTTCTGGTGGTTGCATGCATCAAGATAGCAAAAAAAAGACAAGATGGAGGAGCTGATAATGTTGGTGTCTGAATACTTGGAGGTATAGCAGTAGCAACAAACTGGACCCTTGATAACATTTCCACCAGACTTCAGATGACAGGTAAGTTGTCCAAATGTGTAGATTTACGTTGTCTTGCTACAGTATGCAGCTATAAGCTTGGCACTTCTGCCAGTGTTCACTGAAGTACCTGCGTGTCATCACAGCCATGGACCGTAGCAGCAGCAGCTGCTTTTAAAAATGCTTTGCTTTTGGAAATCCACTTGCAGGTCAGTGGTTGTCAAGGTGATTACCACATGGTGGTGTGAAAACTTTTGCGTCCTATGTGAAACCAAAAGTCAATATTGTCTCGTCACATGAAGCACATCACATAATGTTACTACCAAACATACTTATTTTACGCCAAACAATGATCTTTATTCTAAACCTGACAAAGTACTTTTGTTGTATAAACCTAAACATTAAGTAAATGTATATTGGTTTAAGTTTATTTTGGAAAGAGACAAGTGGAAATGACATTTCGAGTACAACCATAAGTTTATTTTGAAAAGACAGTATGCATCTCACTAGCAGAAAGTAACACATCCCTGACCTTCCAAAACTGAACCTAGAGCGATACCTTGAGAATCGTAGTTTGATGCAGCGGGCCACTAACTGTATTTAACTAGGTTGGGAGTGAGAATATGTTGCTACGTGCTAGCATGTTTATTAATTGAAATGAATGACGTATTGTAGCAAGGGCAAGTAGGTGCAGCTACAACTCAAAGCTGCCATAATCAATACTTGTATACTGACAATGGAAACAGTGACTCTTTGTAAGCCAACTCTTTGTACCTCTTTGAAAGGGGTCACTCTTAATGACAAACCCAGAAAGACGTTCAACTGAATTTGCAGCACACCTAAACCAGTTATTTCCAACTGTGCCAGACAGTTTAATACATTAAGCATCATACTTGCATTTGGCCATAAAGTTGAGCTAGTTTGCTGTCTCCGTCAAGTAGCTGTCCATTAGTCACTCAATCTACAGCAGAAAGTGGCACTTCAAAATAAAAGCTCCGCGCCAGAAATTTGCTGTACTTAAAAATGAAATGTATGTGTTTTTTTACAAACTTGGCACATTTGCAAGTCACTTGTGGTCCATTCAGAATAGACCCGCGACCCACCAGTTGGGAACCACTGATCTAAACTATACAAAGTGTTTTAACTTCTTTCAGCTCAGTGTTTTTGCTTAACTGCCCACAATGGTAATGTTTGGTTCACTCTGACTTGTTTCTAGCCACAGCAGGAAGCTCTTCTTACTCAAAAAGCTCTGACAAACCAACTGTACACCTCTCCAGCACAGAAAGCAGACAGACAAAATTGGCGATTAGCATCAAGAAGCATTTAGCAGCTAACGAGCCAGATATTTCCCTCAGGAGTTGGTTGAGAGCAAAAACAGCTAAAAGAGAGTATGTGTTGGATTAATATTCACCTGGTGGACACAAACACGACTCCAAATAAATGATAATGTTGCTCTGTAACTGCTGGATATTTTAAAAGGCAACTGGTGAATATGTCAGTGTTGTGTTTATAGCTTTATCTGCTGCCCCTATGTGACTAAATAAATCTATTAAGGTTTAAGGGATTCAATATGTCAGTTACTTAAACCAGCAGGCCCATCTGCACTGTCCCTCTGCACACCACTGCTGTTGATCCGCTCAACCACCTGACTCCTAAGACAGAGAGCAATAAATATTCAGCTTTGGATCAGCTACTCCTCCTGTGAACAACTGCATTTTCAATCCCCAGTCCATTTACAGCCTGGCTTATCAAATCATTCCTTTCCTTTCTCTTAAAAACAAGCCCCCATTTGATCACCTCTGCAAGTGTCACAGCAGCCTCTGTGCTGTCACTGTCTTTCTGTAGTGCCAGAAATCACTGCTGAGCCCATAGTGGAGGTGTCATGGGTCTAATTCAATAAAACATCTGTGATACCCACATTCACACACTCAACCTAGTAACATTTGCATTAGGTGACTGCTGAATGTTGCTGCCTGTTTAATGGGCCTGCAGATTGATGATGGCAAACCCTGATGTTCTCTATTGTCACCACTGTGGCTTAGTAAATTATCCTATTGACATCTGAATTGGGCTTCTGTGTGAATCCTCACTAAGCCTATGGTAGAAAGCATTGTTGCATCAAATGCTGTGGTAAATGTCTTCACATCTGTTTCACTGGAGACCCTCCAGACTAAACCCCCTCCCTGCTTTCATTTAATTAGATCCTGCACCCACAATATTTATCCCCATCCAGTGTCATGCCCCAATTTTTCATACTATAGTTATGGCAACAGTGCTCAACACTCCTTTCTTGGTTTTCCATGGTGTGACTTATAGCTGCCACACAGAGCTTAAAGTGCAGCCAAAATCTAATCATCAGACACTTTGCGCTGCACCTTAAGCTTTAGCAATCCTTAATCTAAAGTGCAACTGCCCCCTGAAACACTGACCCACGGCTCATTGAGACCTTTGCAGACCACCTTCCCTTCTTCCTCCACAGATTATCTTATCTCACTCTCCTCTTATACTCCCCCCAATGATGGCCTGTGGCTGCTCAATTCTAAACCCCCATGCTGCTGTACAGGGCTGCAAAAGGATTTGCACCATCACATCTCTGTCTCTCAGCTGTGGGCCTGGAGGGAAGTGGCGGTAGAGCCAAACTCTGACAGCTGAGTCTGATTAGAAGTTTGGGTAAGCCAACTCTGTTGTACCACACAAGTTTCACACTTTACGTGGCACTTAGTTCAGGTGTTACATCACTGCTAAACATCCAATTTACACAGTATATAAACTAGCAAAAATATGACACAGCTTTGTGAAATATCATTTCATTATTCTAATCCGCACTTTGTTGCCAAAGTCAAGGCAATACAGGGGCTGTTAAGTTCTTCGAGAAAAATTAACATAAAAATATAAATGCTATTTTTTGCATTTACATACATTTAAATCATCTAACAAAAAAAAAAAAAAACATATCATGATAACGGTAGCATTTAAGAAAAGGGGATTGCATTATTAATGCTTTAACCCTTATGCTTTAATTTCTCCAATGCTTTCATTAATGCTTTTTTTATTCCCTCTCCCTACATGTTTTAAAGTTATACTTGTTTAACATGTTTCCCCAAAAACTCCAAAAAGGGGCTGGCAGCAGATCTACTTTATCTCCCTCATTGAGAGATTTGCTTGCAGTAAGTTTAGTTTTTGTTTTCTCCAGCGCAGCTCAATCTAGTTTAACCAGTGTAGAGCACTGCACATCAAGATGGCTAGCATTAGCATTAGAGGAAACATCAAAGATGTTCAGCCATACATGTTTGAGCCTCAGTCAGACCCAGACCCAGATAAGAAGTCAGCTGTGCACCAAAATCAGTGACTAGCAGACATATTGGAATGCTAAGTGTAGTTAGCATCGTTCATTTTTGTTATTTGTTAGCTTTTAGGGTAACTGGCAGTGGCTGAGAATGAATTGGCTGACACTGTTAGTGTTTATGAGACATACAGTATCTGCTACAATGGGGTTTTTGGTAGTGGAGAGAAGCTCCTGGTTTGGTTTACATCCAAAAACTGCACTCCATGTTTGCTATCAAAACTTTCACTGTGCTAATGCTAAGTCCGCTCTGCACTGGAGATTTCAAGTTTCCTTGCCGATGTTGTGTCAAAGTTTGTTTGTTACCCCTGTTAGACAGAGATCGGCTTTGATATTGGTGACGTAACTATTCTGTCCAGGACCACAGGAAGTGTGTTGGGATTTGAAGCCAATTTTCCATCACATGATGCCCTGCGGCCCAAAAGACTTTTCCCATTGTCTTACATGGCAAAAGAGATGTCTGTAAATCAGTGGATAAATGGAGCGTCACAACCCCCACAAAATGCCTCCTTTCACTATTGAGATTTAATCCATTCAGTCCAATAACAATTGGAAAGTCTAGAAAAGCCACATGATTAAATAATTTTATCGCCATTCAAGTTAACAGGAGCACTAAACCTGAAGTTGCGGGTTCCGCTGATGGAAGCCATAGCAGAAGCAATGCCAATCAGCGCCCACTAAGCATCTATAATGGCACTGAACAGGACCCGTCCTACTACGCTGTATCCAGGTCTCTTTATACATCCATGGTTCTTCCAGATGTACGATTGAATGTCATATTTTAGGGAGGTGCACAGATATTGCCCCTTTAATAGAGGACAGTGAAGACACCTGTCTAGTCACAAATTTTGCACAGACACAAGTTGGTATAGTCACGGTCATTCATTTTAGGGGATCTAAAACATAAGAAAAACACATTTTTGACTCAAAAAAGACCCTGGAAAACAGGGTAAGTAAGTAACAGCATAACTACCACACTACATTCAAACAAAAAATGAACTGGTGCTGCAGACTGCACAGGTTCTGCCACTCCTGGATCCTCTTTCCCTCCTTCATGGTCTCCACTCTGCACCATAATGGCTCCTCAATGATGGATTGACCTTTCCTTTTCAGTCAGAACAGTGTAGTCTCTGTATGCCTCGTACATTGTAGGTTAAGGATTCCTTTTTTTTCAACAAGTATCATACGTCACTCTCACTGAGTCACCTCCTTTCACCTCTGCTCTCTCTAATCCCTCTAAAAAAACCCTCCCTCTGTTCTCCTTGTTGTTTATTTTCTTTTCCTGGTACTTTTTTTCACTTATACAGCAGTTCAGTGCTCACAGAAAATTGTGAGGGCAGCATGACTTGGAGCTTTGCAGTTCTTTGCAGTTATAAATGTATGTGTCTGTAATGGCTTGCTGCTGTGGTTGTCACAGACTATGATATCTTTGCAGTGGAGGACATGGATGGAACAATGTAGCGTATGGCTGCTGCAAGGGCTGGTCCTCTCTGGGGAACTATAGAGTTCAAATCTCATTTACATTGGAAAAAGAATAATGACATTTCAATCTTTTGTGGAATAATTAGTTTACCTGATTGATGGAGTTGAGTGAAAAGTCTGATTGGGGATTAAAGGTTTATGATCCCAGTACCAGCAGCAAATAACATTTAGATGATAGAGAGCCTGTGCAGCTCTGACAGAAATTAGTCAGCCAACAGTTTCTTTTGTGGATGGAGCAGCAATGAGGTAAAGCTGTGATGAGCAAGGCCTCTGCAATTGTCTCTGAAATGTATGTTCTTCTACTACGCTTGCAGCCTCTTGCACCGATGCAGATTTACTACTTGAAATTTGAAACACTGGATCTGTACTTTAGACAGATATTGCAGATAAACACAGGCTTCTCATCTTTAGTGATAGTTGATGTTGACAACTGAAATGACAACTTTGCATGCTTTATTACCTGTAGCTAGCCAGCTAACATGTCTCATTTTAAATATTTCCAGCTGACTTTGATGAAACCCTAAACACTGTCTTAAATATGCATTTGATGTTTACATAAATGTTATCCTGCTAATTTGCAGATAAGATGCAGAAAAGACAAAGCCAACAGGTGCAATAAGTCAGCATCCTCACTGAATAACTTGAATGAAGATTGGAAAACTTGGAAAAGAAGCTGCATTATTTTTGCAGTATGGAGATAGTTCCCTATTGCATTATAGTACAAAATAATAATACATAAATAATAAATAATAATAATTTAATATCAGACAGCTTTGTCTTTCTAACATAACCTTGTTCAAATGTTTACTCTAGAAATACGATAATGAGTTATTTACACACAAAGGTAAGATCAGGGATACTCACCTCACTTTGCCCAGAGGGCAGCTTTGCAAGATGACAGGAAGCCAAGGGCCGGTTAATAAACAAGTATTAATAATTGATATATAAGTAAATATCCTGAACCTCTGTGGGAGGCTCTGTTTTGATGCTGTTTTAGAAACTCTTGCACCGGAATTTCATCTAAAGTACAAAAATAAATTCCCAGTGTGATTTTTTTTATTTTCACTGTGAATTAGAAAATGGCCGATGGGCCACTGGGACCCGTAAGTTGAGAATTACAAGGTTAAATAGATGGCTTATGAAGTATTCTCCAACGTCTGTGATGCCACGGGTCAGCATGCCTGGATCCCTGCCCTTTCTTGCAGCCTGGCTCACAATGCACCTTACCCTGATGCCTGTCCCTGCAGGTGATGGGCACACAGGGTCAAAGGTCCATGTTGTTCCTTTGGGCTGTGCCTGACCGGGTCCCATGGCCCAAAGCCCAGTCAGCTCCCCTCCCAGGTGTGGCTCCAGAGGCGGGGCCCCAGCTTCCCTGTTCCAGTTGAGGTGCTTAAGCTCCCTTTCTGCCGATTCATTAGGGTCTATTCAGTCACTCCTAGTCTGGCTCCTCCTCAACTGGTTAGAGGCCCCAAGGTAGACCCAGAATGCATTGGAGGACTTACATACAGTGGTGTGAAAAAGTGTTTGCCCCCTTCCTGATTTCTTACTTTTTTGCATGTTTTCCACACTTAAATGTTTCAGATCATCAAACAAATTTAAACATTAGTCAAAGATAACACAAGTAAACACAAAATGCAGTTTTTAAATGAAGGGTTTTATTAATGAGGAAGAAAAAAATCCAAAGCTACATGGCCCTGTGTGAAAAAGTGTTTGCCCCC
>NC_065519.1:27554659-27574472 GCF_006386435.1 Epinephelus moara | reverse complement strand
TGGGCCAAAATTCCTCCACAGCGTTGTAAAAGACTCATTGCAAGTTATCGCAAATGCTTGATTGCAGTAGTTGCTGCTAAGGGTGGCCCAACCAGTTATTAGGTTTAGGGGGCAAACACTTTTTCACACAGGGCCATGTAGCTTTGGATTTTTTTCTTATTAATAAAACCCTTCATTTAAAAACTGCATTTTGTGTTTACTTGTGTTATCTTTGACTAATGTTTAAATTTGTTTGATGATCTTTAAGTGCGGAAAACATGCAAAAAAGTAAGAAATCAGGAAGGGGGCAAACACTTTTTCACACCACTGTATTTCATCTGGCATGGGAACGCCTCAGGATTCAGGGGATCCTGCAAATTCTGCTGGGGAGAGGGATGTGTTGAATACCTTGCTCAGCCTGCTGCTCCCATGACCCGGCCCCTGATAAATGGATGAAAATGAATGGATTTTTCAACAATGTGTTAGAAAAGAATTTGAGGACAAACACAAACCATCACAATCTTAGATAAACTTCCCTAAATCTGGTACACAACAGAACAGACCCGCTAATAATACGCTCAGCTCTGATTTTAGGGTTAGTAATCCCATTATGGATGGGTGACACAATGGCTTACACACATTGACTGAACTAAACTTGTTTTAATGGAAGATCTAACTCAACAACTGTTGTCGGCTAATGGTGTGCTAACTTTTGGCTTTGGATGTTATGCAAGATTACTACTGTCAGTTAACGGGCAAGGTAACATTTGTAGCTTATGTTAGAGCAGACAAACATACTGTGTAGTAGCTCCTCTATTTTTTGTGTGTGTCTGTTTTGAAAAGGTAATAGAATAGACAAAGGGCCTCCAAACTCTTGCGAAATAATGCTCTAACTACAGCTCCACTGGTTTCACAAAAGGAGTAATCAGATGTCAGGCCTGCCATGCATCATTCAGTATGCATCATTCCAATAACAAGAGGTGACATGGATAAGTAAGCAAGAAAAGAAAAACCCAACTTTTAATAAATCTTGTCACTTGCGTGTCACATAAGGCTGGAGGAAAAGTTAATTACATTCATTCAAGTCCCAGGGAGGAGCCGTATATCATCTCACTCTGCCTCCTGCATATTTTGTTGCACTTTTTTATTATTTCTGAATCCCACCTGGTGTGTTGAACATAATACAAAAAAAGCTCAAGGTTACATAAATTGTTGTCAGTTTAGAGAGAAATATCAGTCATCAATATTTCACTCTAACTGACCAAACGCACCCAGCAGACTTCATAAAGACGGTACATCTACTCTTGTATGCAGTACCTACATAGCTAGGGGCTTCTAGCAACACTGCAATAAGCTGAAATCCCTGCTGGGAGCTGGCAGAGATCCCAGCATTCTATATTTACAGTCATCAGTGTTTTTAAGTGGTAAACTCCAACTGACAAGCTGATGCTCTGCATTACACGGGGCCAGCGAAGAGTAAAAGCAGAATTTAAATAAGGATCTGAGTTTCTTAAAAAGCTACACACAAACATATTGTTTTTCACTAGAGAAAATATGTGAAATTCAGTTGACTTCTGTGATGAATTTTGATGTCAGTAGATGGCAGAAACTGCAGGGAGAGTGATGCAAGAGGGCATTGTTATTACTGACTCCACTGTGAAGGTTTAGAGGGGCATTCTGGGCACCTAAAGTGACTTTCCAGTATATGTGCTCAGAGGACATTATGAATTATTTCACATTTTATTACATGTTGTCAGAGTCAAAGCACGTTTTTATGAGCCAGAGTGCACCGCTGAGGAAATGCAACAAAGGAAGGCAGATGCACTGGCTGGTTTGGCCGGGCAGAAGCACAGAACAGCCAGATGCTACCTGACAGAAACAGAAACCAAGTCGCTCCGTGGCAGAGAGTTTTACAGCGTGGGCTGTTCAGGTTCTGTAGCAGACACCGGCACAGAGTAGGTGCTATCTTATGTGACACCAGGAGGCTTAGAAATGCCATCAAATTCAAAAGAAACAGTCAGCGGCAGCAGAGTGAGCACTGGCCTAAATCTAACAAATTGTGTTTTTATGCAAATATTTTTGCATGATCCACCACCTGAATGTTTAATGCCTTCACATTTTAGTTGGATACTCCAATAATATCCTTACATTGCAACTAAATTATGATTAAGATCTGAGTGCAGTAAGGTAGATATACCCACATAGTACAGATCACTAAGAATGGTGCTAACAGTTGCCTATCATAAGCAATACTGGGGCAGGTTGCACAAAACACCTTGGGTTTTCTCTAAGTATAACACTGAAGGCTTAATTTTCCCTTGGCTTAAGGGACTTACTTAAATGTGTTGCAGGAAATCCCTTAAAATGTTTCCTTAGTTCAGGAAAACCATTAAGGCATGTACTGCATTGAGAGCATTTTTAGACTGTTTTGTGCATTGGTTTTACTAACTTAGATAAGGAGAAAAACTTGGATACTTAGGTGTCGCACTCACACTCGCCTGCTCTGGCTCCATTCTTCAATTCTACAGGTTGCCACGAAACCAAATCAAAATATTCACATATTTTGGGCCCGTAAAAAATTCTAAAACAATGATTTCTCTACTGTAATTATTTTTTCCAGGAAAATATAGATTTTAATTCTACACCTTTCTAGACATTCTGTGGATGTTTTATTTTTGAAAAATATTCGTTTTGATGAAACAGCTATACATATGACCTTTAAGTGAATATTTGAAGGAAACCTTGAGAAAAAGACTGCATGCCGTCCAGTTTAGTGGAGGAGGAATGGTTATTTCAGCCCAACGTAAAATGAATACTTAGAAATTTTAACAACTGTATTACTCCTTAGATGTTACTTGATGTTACCTTTTTTTTCTCAGCAAGGGTCTCCTATTACAGAAGAACTGGCAAAATATTCCTGAGCTGCACAACATGTCTTGCATTCCATTGGCCATGTTGGTTTTAAGGAATTTGTGTTGCACTTACAATGACTGGCCAGTGGGTGGCAGTGTATTGCATGACACACTAGGGTCCACTGAAGAGGCTTGGGGTGCTTTCACACCTGCCCTGTTTGGTTCCATGCAATCTAACTGAAGTTCGTGGTGCGTTTTGGCAGGTATGACCACAGCAATCGCACCCAGGTGCGCACCAAAACAACCAGACCGAGACCTTCTTGAAGAGGTGGTCTAGGTCCGTTTACAAACGAACTCTGGTGCAGTTCATTTGTGGTGAGAACGTGTTCCAACCTTGATCCAAACCAACTGCAGTCACATTACACATTGTTCGGATTAAACATGAGCATGTTACAGTCCTGGAGGATTATTAATGTGTCACATCCAATGCATCAAAACATTGTTTTCTAGTTGGAGCCACACCTCATTTGCCTAAAATGAGCAGCGCTAAAATCAACCTGCGTAGTTGTCCCTCCAATGTGACATTAGAAAGTGTCACATTTATCTTGCAAGTGCACTCTTCTTCAACGCTTTGTTTACTTCCTGGATTTTTCCGGCATGGAAATTGTAACCAATCAAGAGCAGCTTTCTTGCACAAGGCATTCGATCTGGTCCACTTGTAAATTCTATTGTGAGAACAAAAACCAACTCTAGGTAATTATTCAACTTTGTAACAAAATTAGTCCCTGATTCGGACCAAAGCAAGCGAACTCTGGGTCTGAAAGCACCCTTATATGCAAGTATAGCACCAAAACCCATGCATATTCAAGAAAATGGCTTTTAAATAGCTGTTCATTGTAGTGACCACTATGCATAAAAGGGTTGAGAAGCCTTAACTCAGATTTTTTTTTTTTTTTTGTTTAATTTTATATACTTTATTAATCCCTGAGGGGAAATTCAATTTTTCACTCTGTTGTCAATTACACACTAAGTGGAGAGATGTCAGAGTGGGCTGCCCATGACAGGCGCTCTGAGTGGTTGGGGGGTTCGGCGCCTTGCTCAGGGGCACCTCGGCAGTGCCCAGGAGGTGCACTGGCACCTCTCCAGCTACCAGTCCACGCTCCATATTATTTTAAGGTGTTTTATGCAACTAGCCCCTGAGGCCATTGTTTGTTTGTTATGGATTGTAGATGGTATACTTACAACCATGAGTTTGTGCATATATCAGGGAAAGGAAACACTCTCAGAAGGAAACCATGATCAGCAGCTTTAAATTAAAGATTAAAAGAATTGTATAGACTACCAGGACGGACTGGACGTCTGCATAAAACGCCAATAAACATATTTTTGACATTTGGCATACATCATTTAATGGCTCAACACATTTCCTAAAGCATGCATTTAAGCAGCCTCTGAAGTGCATTGTGGTATCTGTATAAACAGCAATTAACAACGCATGTGGGTTCCACCATCCACTTAGGCAGACAGACATTATTAACTTGCCGACAGGTGCTGTGTGACATTATTTGAGGAAAAACAAACAAAACCAACAAACTATGTTTTAAAATCTGTGAAGTGGGAGAGTACTCCTCCCACATAACAGCAGACAGACATGGTGAGGAGGACGAGTCATGAGCTTCACAGCATTCAAAGCAGTTTAAGATAAAACAACTGTTTTCCACTTTTTGGACCAGGATCTGAATTATAATTTTTTTTGTACAAGCCTTTCTGTGAAGCAAAGCAGTGAGAAGCGGGCTGTGTTTTGATGGCACAGGAATAAAGGAAGATGGTTCGACATCAGACGTCCATCCCTGAAATACCTGAGAAAAATGTTAAATGACTCTTAGAAACTAGAAGCTAGGCAAAAATAGTCTTGCACACAGACCTTGCATGTAGTCTTAAAGTTGGGACCTGAGCCACTGGCGAATAAAAGTAAGATGAGAATACAAGCTTTGTTATTTCTAAAAATATTCCAAAATAATGAAGTAGCTGCTGGTGAGTCATAGAAGTGCCTCCTGTTCTTACCTGCTGTTGGATGTTAACAAAGTCAGGCACTTTTTAAAGTTTTCGGTGAGACTTCACATTTGATTTGAAGACATTTGCCTCCAGCCATCATTCATCAGGGGCGCAAACTTGTCACCTTTTCGCCATTTTGAGCCCAAAATAGATCACTTGTGTGAATCGTGTAGATTCGAGGAGTTTTTGAAATGGGGCGTCTGGGTCTGCAAGGAGAGAGTCAAGGGAATAAAATGAGGTCAGTTTTTGACTGTCTACACGCTTAAAGGTAAGAATCTTTTAAAGTAGCATTATGAAACCCTTAATTGGCCTAAATGGTGATGTCAAGCTTTGGACTGTTAATAAGCTTGATAAGGTTGAGTTGGTTTAATTTAGCAGATGCTAGCCATCACAGTTTGGATGTATTGTTAGGTGATAGCGTTATTTCCACAGAGTTTAACTTTAGCTATCGTAGGCTATTTGTTATTCCAGATTCCACTTGTATAATATTACTGACATTTCGCTGGCAATGACAACATAAGTTGAGCTAAAATAGGCTGACCAAACGTCCTCTTTTGCCCGGACATGTCCACTTTTCACGTCCCGTCCGGGGCGTCCGGGGGTTTTTTATAAACTGATGATAATGTCCGGTTTTCCGTGTGTTTGTGTGTGTGTGTGTGTGTGTTAGAGTGCGGCACGGGCAGCATATTTCTGTCCGAACCCGAACCGAGCCGACATTATTTAATGACCAAAGCACTGAGTTTGTGTCACACAGTGGTTACAGGCTATTTAACAGGCCGGGCGTGCGCCGTGGGTACTCAGCTGCGGAGAGGGAGACCTCCGTGTTTGAGACGGGAGCGGGAGGCAGGAGGTCCGACGCTTCTAGCCAGAGGAGAGGGAGAAATAAAACAAAATAAGATAAAATAGGAAAAACTTGTCTCCCTCTTTTATTTTATTTTCAGCGTTTAATCGAGGCGGAGGCGAGCGGCTGGAGGTCCAAGACTTCCAGCGAGGAGAGAGGTAGAAACAAACAGCCAATGTGGGTCTGTGTGTGTTATGTTCAGGTGTTACGTAAATAACAGTGCCCAAGCAATAAACAGGACAGACAATAGGATTTTATTTATTTTTACACTGTGTGTGTGTGTGTCCCCTATTGGGGCCTATCTGAATTTCTGTCTTTGAGAGATATTATTTTGTAATATAACTGAATTTTCTATCCATACATATAAATTTTAAATATATTAAAATTATAAGGCATCTTTGAGTAAACTGCTAGTATCATTTAAGTAGGCTATGTCGTGGCCGGCCGAGTGTCCTCTTTTTTGGAAATCAAAATATGGTCACCCTAAGCTAAAAGCCATAGTCCCCCAAATGGTTCCATTTTCTTTACACTTGGGCGAGGGCGAGCCTCAGTAAAAGGATAGCTGGTTGAGGCGGCAGATTATGGACTATGATTCCGGTTAGAGAATCAAGGCACTTGGAGAGAGAGAGATCTGATTTATCTTCTTTTAATGAGATTGTTGGACTTTAACATTGGTGTACAACATATGTGTGTGTGTGTGTGTGGTCTGAAAATAAAGAAAGCAATAAACTGTATTACAACAAATACTCTGCATATTATTCAGCAGTTACATCAAGGTTCACCAGTAATATCCCTAACTTATATGCAAACCGCTACTTAAACATAATACAACAGCAGAGATGCAATATTAGTGGTGGAATAAGCAGTACAATGTCCAACATAACATAAGCAGAAGCACAGCATGCTAAACAGCATGGGAGCCTTACATATTGAATGTTGACCACAGTAAATAATTCAACCTTTAAACTTCTATTAACAATAAGCATGGTCACAATCACACAAATAAACTGAGTTGCAATGTTGGCATTACAAACGAAATATCATTAAATCCTCACAAGCATCCAAATGTAACTGCAGAGCTAGCAAGAGACAGCTAGCTAGTACTGAGACACAGGCTACTTAGCTAACTCAAACTCACACAACATACCATGTAAACAACACAAACTGGAATAGTGATCAGATTATCCATAACTAAAAAGCAGAAAGCACTTACATTTATTTCCTCAAGAACGCACATATCATTAGGGAAACACACAGAAAGTCCATGCAGCTTCACACGGTCTGCTCACTGACTGGTCTGCTGCTGGTCAGTGTGACTGGACATGTCCTGACGTGTTCACTGCCAGCTCTCTTTGCGCCAGTAGATGGTGCTGTTGGACCTTGACCTGTAGGGCTTTCTCACAACACTGTTTGCTTTTGGATTTGTTTTGTAACATGAGACTAATTGATAAAACAATAATATAGAAATGTATCTAAAATGGACCTATGCTACTTCTGATGTAGTTAAATGGAACACTTGTTACAGTAGCCTGATTATGTCCCTTGAGAAGGGGGCAAATGCCAAGCTCACTGAACATGACAGAAGCTGAATTGAACAGTTTTCCTTTTAGTTGCAGTGGTTGTGAAATCAATGTATAAATGTCATATCTATCCATTTTAATTGACCAAACAGTAGTTGCGATAGCTGCAAAGAGGAAAAAGCACATTGATTTTAATTAGCAACCCCCCCCCAAACACACACACACACACACACACACACACACACACATACACACACAAAGGTCTTTGTCACCTTTTTCACCTCTGATGACTTTACTTTACCCATTTCATATTCTATCCACTTTAATTGTAGACAGCTACAATGACAACTCATTTAACAACTTACCATGAGTCTCCAAAGAGATACTGCTGTCAGGATTCTCGCTGCATTTTTAAGTGAAGCCAAAAGAAACACAGTACTTGTTGCAAGCTTTCACAACGTGCCCAGTTAACACTCTGTCAACAGCCGCCGCAAGCTGAAGAGCTCTTTGAGATTTGTGACTCATAACTGTTATAACATTTGCCTCTGTGTACTGTGAAATGAACATGAGTTTTAGCACTCTTTGGCATGTAGATTAAATTAACATTAACATAGTTTATATAATTCAACTGACATGACTCTCTTGTTACCCTGAGATATTATGACATATAACTATTGTGACATTAATTCAACAAGACTGAGAGTCTCTGGACATGCAAGCTGTGTTAGCATGATAACATTTACTCATAAGCACTGAGCACAGCTAAGGCTGATGACAATGCCACTACTTTTGCTGGTATTTGGTCAAAACCAAGGTACTGGACAAAGTGACATTTTGACCTGATGATGGTGCTGGATGAAAAGTCAGGACATTACTGAAGTTAGTACAATTCATCCTGTTGGAAATTGAATGTCTTTGCGAAGTGCGAGGGCAATTCATCAAACAGTTGTCAACGTACTAGTTGCGCTATAAGAAAAGGCAGGGGATCACCAAAGTCTTTGGAATTTATCCTCTGGGGACCATGCATGTTTCTACAAAACTCTGTTGCTGATCTAAAATAGATGTTTGAATACGTTGGTGGATAGATGAAACATTTGAGAGATGGTGGTGCTAGACAAAAAGTCAGAAGATCGCCAGTCATAAGGATTCATCCTCTGAGAACCATGATATTTGTACCAAAACTTTGTGGCAATCCATGGTGTAACTTAGAAAGCTAAAAGAGAGGAACATTCTTGAGCTACATTTGGTGCTACATGAAAAGTTAAGGGTTTCCCAAAGTCAATAGGATTCATCCTCTGGGCACCATGAGTAGTACCAAATGTCATGACAATCCATCCAACAGTTGCTGAAGAATTAAAAAACTCAGGGGATCACCAGACAGGACAAGGCAGTAGGCTTCATAGTCTGGGGACAGTGAATGTGTGTTGAAAATGTTACGGTTTTGAGAGACTCAGAGCTAAGGAGGCTGCCACTCAGACCAGCGCTCTGCTGAAGCATGTGGAAGATCTGGAAAATTAATTGAAAAGGGCAAGTTCACACATTGTAAACATACCAGAGTGACAACGGCCAGGATCTGTTCTGTTCTATGGGTCCAAACATGTCTGCTTAACCTCAAGAAATTGACAGTGTGCATCTTTTCCACGGGCCCCAAACCTGAACAGAGGTTCCCTCCTAAGCCAGGAGCCTCTGTGGTATGTTTTTGTTGTTGTCAGCTAGAAGAAGACCATACTATACCATCAATTGTACCCAGATATGTCACTCCTTCTTTCAATGACATCAATTAACTGCTCTACAAGAAAGAAATACAGTTCCCTATGCTGCACCTGGCACATCTTCCACTAATAACAGATTGCCAACACCACATTAGAGTAAGATAGCAACATTTGACATGTAGCACCTGCTGCTCTGACACATCTTTTTCTGCGTTTTGCTTGTTATTGTCTATTTGTGTTATGCATATTCCTCCTTAACTTTTGTCACAAACTTTGAGACTGTACACTCAAATATAAAGGTATGTGCTGACAGAATGACAAAGCATTTGGAGTATTGCATCTAGTCAGAGGACAGGAGAATTATTTGACATACATGTTCGTGTGTAAATTTCTGTTCTTGTATTTGGGGCTCTTCATTGGAATTCAGGCCTCTGACACTGTGCTGCCGCTTTTCTGTCATGTGCTTCTTTTCTCTTCTCTTATTTCTCCCTCTTGGCAACAGTATGGTAAGCATGTCTTGTAGTGGAATACACACAGGAGCTTCAAAAGTATGGTCTCAGAGCTGGAATGTGAAAAGGGCTCATTGGTCCAGTATTGTAAGGTATTGCCTGATGGTGTCTAACGCAACTGATAATTGCCTTCAAACTAATAAGACAGATTCTGTATTCCCATCTTTACTTTGGGAAACTTAAAAGACTGTTATGAGAGGTGTATTATGAGATGAAAGGAAGAAACAAGATCAGTTTATTAGCCACATAGCAGAATTAGGTCAAAAATTCTCAGTTGCGCCATCTCCTGAGCTGTATAAAGATATGTCACACCTTCAGGTACGATTACACAGTTATGAATATAAGTCAGTAACTGGCTCACTAATTTAAGTATAAAAATTCCTCCCAACATACAGTATTTCACAAATTCTGAAAAGCCTCTCACGTCACAATAATCCCGTCCGTAGTTTCTGAAACATCTAAAAGAAGTAAATTCAATATTTCATAGAGTCTGCATCATCATGGCAAGAAGAATACATTTATCAAACTGAAAATTACCATCCAAGATACTGTAAAACTTCAGTTAATAGTCCGAGCTATTATTTGCTTCAACCCCTGTATTTGAGATAGGTGTCTATATGGAACAGGCCTTGAATTGTTTTTACACAAAACTGTTAATCAGTAAAAATGGGAAAAAGAATCAAATTGTTTTACATCTGAAGAATTTTTGTAAAAAATTTTAGCTAGTTGGTATTATGCCCCACACTTGACCAGCGCTATGGGACAAACAAAACTCCATCACTGACCCAAAATAATCACATCAGTCCTCCTTCCTTGGGAGGACGGGTCCTCCCAAGGAGGGATCCTTGACTTTGAGAAACACCCAGGAGCTCTGAAGCATCTCCTCCATGCCAGGTGCAATGCACCTCGTTAAGTAATGCAGCACACCTGGGCAGATCTACAGTGGAGGGAAAAGGGACAACAGCACAGAACACACACAGCGGTAACAGACCAGATGTCTAATTGAGACAGGCATTTATTTGTCAAAATGTGTAGCCACAGCGGGCTAGTAAAGGGGACTGGGCATTTTATTGGGACTAGGCATTTAACTGAAGTTTTATGGTATACCAAGACATCCCTGTGGTTTAGAGACCTGATGATGTATGGTAAGGTATGGTATGGTATAGTATAGTATAGTATAGTTTAGCCCTTTAACATCCTGCTCAACCAGTGGATAGAGCACATTTTGAGTCTTTATATCTTAATGAAAAATGTGTTAGTAACATAAAAAGTCACTGCAAACATGAGGGCTCTGAGTGGTGGGATTTTCAAAGATAGTCTTTTTTTTTTTTTTTTTTTACATTTAATAGTCTTAGAGGTTTTACAGAACAGTTTTTTGTATTTTACACAGGACTAAATTATTTAGTAAATACATACTCTACAGAATGGTTAACTTTGCCTTTTATGGTAAAGGTAGTGAAGATAAGTTAATATAATTAAAACAGACTATTTGCTAAGAAATTTAAAAAAAGAAAATCTAATCATTCATTGTTGTGAAATGATACATTTAATGTTGAACTGGATGTCATTCCATTATATATTTGGTTAAAATGTAGCTATATGATTTTTTTCACTATTGTTTAGATAATTTACATCTGTCTGTCTGTGTATCTACTAACATATTCTTCTTAGTGAGGACATTAAAGGTATAGTTTAGTACAACTGTGTGTGAATGGAATCATTTATCTATGTATCTGTTTATTGCAATGCATTATGAATTGTATTAGTGTTTTTATTTAATTAATAAAAACTGTATCACTACATTTTTAATGGCCTATCACTTATTGTTTATGTACTGTGTCAACAGTTACTGAAAGCAGTGCATATGGAGGACTTTTTCAGATGGGATTATGAGGCCTATTTGTTCCTTGGTTTAAAAGGAAAACATACGTAAATGTGGTATCACTGAGCTCAATGTAACTTTGAGTTTGTTCACCAAAAATATTTTTGAAAGGATCAAAACAAAAACAAAAAAAGCACAAAGCTTTTTTTCTCTAGTTATCCTGACTTTTGAAAGGGTTGACTTGGTTTTGAACGCTTTTCAAAAGCACAAGGGATCAGAGAACATCCAGAAATCACAGAGAAGCGTAAACCCTATGAAGCTTTGACTTCAGCTGCTCTATAAAATAAAAATAATCAAAAAGTGAGGTTACTGGGTTCATATGTAACAACACGGCTGCAACTTCCTGCGGCAAATTTAGTTTCTCTGCTGAGGCTGGATGGGCCATGTCTTTGTACAGTTATTTAACAGTGGTTATCAACCTTTTTGGCTTCTTAGAACGAAGCGATCTCCACCCGCGACCTCGCATGACAGGCTTAATACACCCACGAGAGGTGAGCAATGATTCACCCTCTTAAGGATGTTTCATTTGATTAATTATCAGAGACCCGCAGGCTGAAAATGATTCACTACTTTACCAGGAAAAAGCAAAAGCTGAAACCCGATAATTTAGTGTAGGAGAAATATGATCTTTCTTTCCTCTTCTGCGATTACTCATCTCATGACCCTCTAGCTTATCTTGTGAACCTATAGGGCATCTTAACCTCCAGTTTGTCTACCGATGATTTAGATGTTGCAGCTTTCTTTAAGGGTCCACACCAAGTGACAGGCCTATAAATCCAGGTGGCAATTAAGTATCCCGCATAGCTGGAAGTCAAGTCTCGCTGGGTAAGTGCGATTCCAAGTGCAATTGTACCTAGCAGGAGGAAAGATGGAGGGATCTCTACTTACTACACACATACACACACATTTCCATTGTATTGAGTGCCTACGTGTGCTTCTCTATTACACGCTCAAAGATGCTTTACTTTACACTCATCACTCTCTCTCTCTCTCTCACACACACACACGTACTTTGTACAGAATGTCACTGTTATCACTGCTTTTAGAATTAGCTTAATTAAAGCAGCTGTGCGGAACTTTCCGTTTTCGTTGATTATAGCGCCCCTTTTGGTCGAAGCGGTATGACACCCACAGCCTGGTGTCGTAAAATTCCGACTGCAGCCTCCGGCTTCATTCTTAAAATCTCGACTGCAACCGGCAATTACTGCATGCATTTGTTTTGGAGAGCGAGAGGAAAAACATAAATGCTCTGGTGTAGCTCTCAATTTCTTATAAACTGAGGACAACTGCCTGCTGTATATTTGTGTTCATGGTCACAGTTACAGATCATTTTGTGGCGTTTGTTGTAACGTTACTAGACAAAAGTGGTTTACATCAGCTAATGTTACATTTAGCTTGCTTATAACTTCTATGTAGTCATATATTTAAGTGAAACAACGTCTAACAAGTTGCGCTATATTCTCTAAATAAAAACAAAAATTACATACCTGTCGATTAGGAAAAGGACCAACTCGGGATCAGTTTTAAAACCTTTCAAATCTCTCAGCTCTCTCCACTTGGTGAATGCCCGACCGAGGTTTACACACATTTGGGCTCGAGCCCTATCACTGTCCCGTTTAGCCTTCTTCTGTTCTTTTTCTTTTAGATGGTGCTCCTTCTTTATCTGCCATGACATCCAAAGTACAACCAAGTCCTTATAGATACATCTGGTAAAACTGTTATGTGTTCAGCAATGCCCGTTGCGTACCGCTTACTCGAAGAACCCTCTCTGTAAACACGGCTCTTCTTCTTCTCTCAGTTTATTGGCGGATCGCAAACAACTTCCAGGTGCATACCACCACCTACTGTACAAAAGACTACTCCCTACTACATGTCATTTAGCCTGTTTCTTAAATCCTACTCGTAAACACGGCTCCTTCTTCTTCTGTGGTTTAATGGCTGCAGGTCGCTGCGGGCGTGCAGACTTACTTCCGCCTCCAGGTGCCGTATTCTGGTTTGCTGACTTCCGCTGTGTCCGACCCGAGCCAGGCTACGCTAAATAGCCATATAGGGAAAGACTTGTTTGTCGCTGATGGGTTCAAATAAATATGCAGATCTTCAAGGGGGGGTGATACGAACTAGGGACAGTTTTATAAATGGTAAAAAGTTCCGCACAGCTGCTTTAATTAAATTTCAAGAGGCTGGCACCTCAGACTCAGAGAGCATACATTTATAGAAGGAGAACTAGAGGTGAGAAGTGTCAGAGACTCCACTATCTGACTAACTAGGCTGGAAGTGTAGTAAGTAGACTTCATCTACATATGATCCATTGACTCTGAAAGGTGAATGGAAAACAATTATGAAATTTTCTCTAAAATTACTGCTCACAGTGTTCTTACCCTTGTTTTAACCCTAAGCTTGCAGTATAGTCCTCAGTAGTCGACAGATGAACTTAGTGTTTATAGTCAGAAACTTTTTGTGTTCCTTTTATAACGAGACAGACTGCCATCCAACTAATTTGAGTGCTTATCTTTTAGCTGCCACTTCAGGCAACACTTAAACTTAGCTGTGCTTATGTAAACTTATACTTAAACCTCCTTCAAAACACTTACACTTCAACTGCGCTTTGTCCTTCGCCACTTAAACTTCTATCATCGATTCTGTTGCAATTGGCACTTCAACTATTCTCAATGCTGAACATCATATAGAACTTTACTTCCTTTAAAGGAGCCGTATACGACATTCAGAACATTAATAGCACCAAACAACTATTTGCTATAGATACCGTGGAGCACTGGCGTCCTGAGCAGATAAATAAGTCACGCTAGCACGGTGTGTGTTGGAATCCTCTGTCTGATAATGTGGTAGATGTGTCCAGTGGCACGTGCATGTTGGTGCATGTGAGTCCCTTTGAGTGTGTTTATCCCACTGGCTTGCTAATTGCTGCCACTCTGCAATGCGCTCATATGGCGGTTACCATTGAAAACACTGTCCTAACCAGTGGCATCATGGTGACAACTTAGCACCCACCCTCTGTTTCCCTCTCAGGTTGACACATGAAAAGTGCAACTACATTCTGTCTGAAGCCTACACGACCATCATGTTATTCATTAAACATGAAGGTGTGATTCATTTTATAAGTACGAGATGTAACCTTTACCCTTACCCTTACCTTAACCCTAACCTTAACTGCTTCTCTTTTAACCTTACACTTTATAGCTAGCTAAATGCTAACTTAGCATTTTCTTCAGGGTTTTTGCTTCCACACCAAGGGGCAATGAGGGCTGATTGTGTTGGTATGGTGGGCCCAGCTGTAGCTCTAACTACTTGCCCTAGGTTACACTGTCTGTTAGCACTGTTGCCATTGTTAGTGCTGTTCATACTGTTAGCACCATTAGCTGCTCACCACTGGCTGAGCCAATTCCATGTTGAGATGCGTGTGCAACTTGAATCAGACTCTGAATCATATGCTTTCACTGTCATATACAGCTCCTTCAAGGGATCAGTTTTTCTACAGAACTAATATATCTTCTCCAGAGAATATCAGTTTCCTGACAAATATGCTCTGTAATATAATAAGTATGGTCACTATATTGAAGTAAATGTTCTTAATACTCACCTAGACTAGAATGAATGGACACTCAAGCTAACAGAAGCTTCAATCACTATAACGATTTTGGCATATTCTTGGAACAGCTTTATTACAGACCACTGAAAAGAGTCCAATAGGGCTGCTTTCTTTTGTACACTGATAAACACACCAGCCAGCCAAGCAGCCAGCCCCATTTGAGGTGCGCATTTGTCTGGTCACTTGTACTGCGATTGATTTACTGCGAACGAGGCAAGGGATAAGCACAGTGAAAATGGCATGCTTGCAAAACCCTGACAACACTGAGGTAGTGACTTACACGCATACTAAAATAGAATGCCATACACATGCACACACACAATAAGTCAGTGCAATCAAGTTGTCGTTGGAAGCAAACAATGCATCAGCAATGTGCCTGTGTTTGAGTGGGAAAGAGAGATAAGAGAAAATATGTCTGGTTTAGGTGAATATGAGGAAATATCAAAGCACTACTATGATGAAAAAAAAAAACCCATTCACCAGTGTATAATGTTTAATAAAATGTCTGTTTCATCATATGTTTTCATCACTCTGATTCTCGTGTTCTAGCAGAGTGTAAGGAGATGCTTTTCAGGTCATTGGTGATAGTGTCTTGGCCTGTGGCAGGTCATTGGCTCAATCCCTGAACCTGCTGAGTGCAACAGCGCATAAGTAAAAGATATAGAAGGCTTATTCAAGTGAAGTAACACACTCCCTGGCCATCGTGTGGGAGGCCCAACTCTTGAGGCGAAAATGACTGAGATTTTGACTCTGTTTTGAATCCTTTTTTCTCAGCTGAGGGATAAGGTCACTGTGGCAGCAGGGAAAAACGTCGGCCAGATGTCCCTCTCCCCACCCACATTCTAATGCTCCTCCTGAGGGATCCTAAAGTAGTCCCAGGCCAGATGGGACATGTGATCTCTCCAGGGTCTGGGTTTGCCCTGGTTCTCCTGCCAGTTAGACATGTTCAGAATACCTGCAGGTGCATGAACCACCTCAACTTGCTCCATTATAGAGGAACTGTGGTTCTACTGCAAGCTTCCTTTAGATTGAATTTATTTTGGCCTTTCAGTCAATACCCAGAGCTCATAAACACAGGTGAGGGTTAAACCTTTCTTCAGGCTTACCCCTTTTCCATCAAATTAGCTCTGGTTCTTGAACCAGTTGCACTTAGGGTTCTTGAAACCTTGGTGCTATCCAGCGAACCAGCTTGCATTTCCACCAGTTTTGTGCGGAACCATTGTAGTAAAGATGTGTCATCAATGCAGAAGGTTGTGCAATGCACAATAGAAGTAAACACTAGTAGCCAAATGGCTTATTGAAAAGTTACTCACTTAAATTCTCCATTGTTGCCTTCTCCGTCCTCTCACCTCCACTGATGTCATCATGGTTTGCACATCAGGTTAAAGAAGACCAGCTGTTTCTTTGGTTCCAGTTGAGAACCAACTTTTCAGGTTCTGAACCAATTCATTTTTGGTCAAGATGCTCTGAACAGTTCAAAAGAAGTGCTGGAAAAACTGGAATGGAACCGCTTCCATGTTGTTGAAAAGGGGTAACTGTGCTCTGCCATGTCCGGCATGATATCATTCTGTCGTCTCATCTGGCCGCTTGTTAGTAACTGCCATTTTTAAGACACATAAAAGCTTCAAAATTCATGAATGGGGTATTCACTGACGTATTTTCTGCTGTAGAACAAAACAGGAAAATCTCTTAAGCTTGTGTGAACCACAGACGTTATTCCAGGCATCTAAGCAAAAACCAATTCGCCATTCAAAAAACCCACTGACTTCGAGACACGGAACCAGGAGTGCTAAATGCTAACTCATTTCTGGATTTTAGGACTCATTCCTGGAGCACTCTATTAGGCTAGGGAGGTTATATGTTGCAACATTATCATGCAGAAAGCTATATCAGGTCACGTGGGAAAAATTAGCTACAAAATGATATAATATAGCTCAGTCCATAGGGACTTGGGTTGGGAACCGCCTGTTCGAGTCCCTGTCCAGACCAAATATGGAGCATGGACTGGTGGCTGGGCACTGTCGAGGTGCCCTTGAGCAAGCCACCGAACCCCCCAACTGCTCGGGGCGCCTGACCAAGGCAGCCCCCTCACTCTGACATCTCTCCACCTCTCCACTTTGTGCATGTATAGGTCCTGTTTGTGCATGTGTGTGTCTTTCGGACCTGTGTGTTACTGTTAACGACAAAAGAGTGAAAAAATTGAATTTCCCCTAAGGGGGATTAATAAAGTATATAAATTAAATTAATAGAGTCAGTCACCTATTAAATACTGGCTAGTAGTTGCTTCCTGACTGTAGCAATATTAACACAAACTTTACTAAAGCCCCTTTCCCACTTGACAAAACTACACTAACACCTGCTACCCTCTGGCTTTTATATTTAGTGGGAAAGGTTACAATCAGCATTCACTCCAGGCTCATATGACTCTGCAGTAGTCATGGGTATTTTTAGGTTCCAGCTCCGATCGGTAGTGATGGAAATACAACATCCGGGTGCATGCACTAGTTTTAACTCCTTTACTGACAAGCATGTTTGAGTTTCTTTTTGTCTTTTACGACTTCTCCCATCACAGCCGTCACTTTGACCAATAGGAACACATAATGATCTGTTGAAGTGGACCACTGTATGACAACAACACCCCAGCCTTTTTGATATCTCCCCCAGGGATGTTACCACGACAGAGTAAAAAGGGAAAAATGATGGCGTGAAACAGCAGAGACACTTTAGCAAATTGGTGAGTGCTGCCATTAGCATCAGGCTAACAAAGAATGTTATTTCTTCATAATGGAGAAGGATATATAACTGCAGAGGGTACCCACTTAATTTGAAACAGACCACATTAGAAACAGGCCTTTATTTATTTCCTCTTTATTTTTAATTTTTTACTTTTAATCCACTCTCGTTTTTCTTATCAAAGTAATGCGTTGCGTTGTCATTTCGAACTCAACATTTCCTGTAGCTGTTTAAAATCAAAAGCCCATTATAATTTCAGTTGAGAGAATCACTTCATTTTTAAAACAGGCTTTTATTGTGAAACATTTGCAGGAACTTGTTGTGATTCAGTGACTCCTGCCATCTGGTGGCACTTTATACGTTACTGCAATAACATTTTGGCTGTGAGGAACAGACACAGTGACTGAAATAATTGTAGTAATTATGAAAATAGGAGAAGAATATCCTGATGGCATCATGTACGTCATGAAAGATGACCAGCAATGATTGGTCATGAACCAATGTGTAGTCTTTCATGTCCGTCGGCCAAGTCATGGCATGATTTTATGATCCCACAATCACCTAACCTGACATAGTGACTGTCAGAACAGACAAAAAATATCATGTAATGTGGACGTGGCATTAGTCGCCGTCCTCTGCAGAGCCATGTACTTGGCTCTGGTCTACTGGCAGTGGGAAAGCAGTCTGTCACCAGTTTTAACAGGTGTTACTGTGTTTAAAAAACCTGCATGCATGCACTAATTTTGGTGGGATTCCAAAAAATCTAGCACTGTTGTTGTTGTTGTTGTTTTTTTCAATTCTTGGAGCATATCCTTTATCTAATGCCAACATCAAGTTTGTTTTTTCATTCTTGTTTTCCGTATCATGTTCACATGGCAGCTATGGCGTGGTTAAGGTTTGGCAGGTACAGTAGAGATCAATAAACTATGGTTAAGACATGGTTTACATTTGGGAAGCTACAGCTCTTGGTTATAGTTTGGTGTAATGGTGGTTAGGCAACAACAACACTTTAGGAAAAAGATCATAGTTACAGTTATTGAAAAACCAAACATTAATATCAGGTCTGTGACAGAGGGAAAACACCCCTAGTCTCATCCTCGCTTTCTAATTTCTGCATTGGCACTGAACATTGGCACTGGACTTAATTGTAAGGTGTGGAGTGGTCCAAAATGGACATAATTACAAGGGATACTGGGCTGAAAAGCTGCAGGTCAGTACATTATGCATCTCATGTAGAATTGGCTATGTTGATATATTCAATCTTGATTTAAGCACGATCACTTCTCCCCTGGACCTCAATGATGGTGCCAAGTCGGGGTCTTGGACATTTATGATGTAGCTGCAAAGTTGCCATAGCTTGTCAGGCTGTTGAAAATTACTGGGCTCCTGTCCTGCGTCGTCCTGTTCATTAGTCTGCTGCTGGCCATGAGCTGTGGCTGCGTAGATACAGGGGGAGGGAGACACTCTCTTGACAGCTGAGACTGCTATGGTAGCACAGAGAGAAACAGTTGACTGGAGCTCTGCCATAATATCTGCATTGTCATCATCTACAGCACTGTATATAAAATCACTACTTCCGGCAGTAGTTTGCCGAGCTGCATGAGCTGCACTGAAGAGGAGCCAAAGCTTTCTTTTTTTAACTCCTCAGGCCACCTGTAAATTCTCTGCAGGCTTTCACTGTGTGTATCAGTGTGTGTACATAGCTGAAGCTGCTGACCAGAGATGCAGGAGAAAACAAACTTACTTCAAATGCTCATGGTTCATTGATTCCCAACAAAATCACACTCTTTGAAATTAAAATATGTCTGAGGTGTTTCCTTACATCAGGGTATCTGCAGGTTTCAGTAAGTTAAATTTAAGACTTTTTAAGACCTTTTTAATGCCACCTTGAATGGAATTTAAGACCGAAAAAACTATAAATATAAGCGATGGTTGGGAGATCACGCTGTACTATAACCAGTGCTTAGTTTGTAAAATTAGAAGTGGGGGAACACTTTTTTAAGTGGCACCAGAGCCGCTTCACTGCGCAACTCCGAATGGAATGGTTGTGACATCTAGCGTTGTCACGGTACCAAAATTGGGACCCACGGTATGATACCAGTGAAAGTATCACGGTTCTGAGT
>NC_065519.1:27553416-27553961 GCF_006386435.1 Epinephelus moara | reverse complement strand
GACTCCGTTCCAGCAGTCTGCCGGTAGCCGACACTCCCAGGGGAGCCGGCTGCGCTCTGTGGTCCACATCCCTCGGTCTCGCCGTGGTTCTCCGCTGGGCTCCATCAACGAGATCGCCCCGACTCCTAGCGGGTCCCAGGCCTCCTCTCTTCCGTCCTCGCGGGTGGGAAATCGACGCCACGTCCACAACCGTGGGAGCCAGCGGCGGTCTTCTCCTCCTCCTTCCCACAGCGGTGCAGCGACCAGTCGACCTCGCTGCTCCCGCGGCGCTCCGCCGCGCTCCACACGGCCATCCCCACCATCTCCACGTCCACCACAAGAGCCCAACATCAGGGATTGGACCATCGCCCGGCTCCAGCGGTTCCTGAGAGCAAAAAACATCCCCTTCCACCGCAGCGACAACAAGTCCAGGCTGTTCCAGCTCTATTCAGCCGCTGTCCGAGCTCCCGAGACCGCAGCTCACTCTCCCGAGCCGGTCGCACTTCCAGGTTTCCTTCTGGGGCCTACTCCCGCCAGCGTCACCGCCGGTGACGTCACCGCCGGTG
>NC_065519.1:27552264-27552916 GCF_006386435.1 Epinephelus moara | reverse complement strand
CTTAACAGTTTAGCACCAAGCACGCTATCTGCTTACCTCACCGGCTGGAATTCCCTCAAGAATTACCACGCCACTTATCATCCAGCATTTCCCTCTCTGGACGCCATGTCCATGTGCAACTTCATCACGCACTGTCACACTGTAACAAAGATCCGGGCCTCCAGCATACAAACATATCTGGCTGGTATCAATTTATTCCATAAATTATCCACCGGCCTTCCCTGTCAGTCAATCTCACACTCCCACGTCACCATGCTAATCAAAGGCTTACGAGAGCACGAACCAGCACTGACAGCCAGACGCTTTCCTCTCACCTCTGATCTGCTCTGCTGCTGCATACGCACTCTGCGCTCTGGTTACATTTCTCCCACAGTCGACTTAACACTGGAATCAATGTTTCTACTCGCTTTCAGACCAAGTCATCCAGGTCCTCGGCCGCTGGTCTTCATAAGCATATCAAACCTACATCCACAACAACCCCAATGATCTCCGTCTAGCGCACGACAGACTAAGTCTCACATAACCAGACTCTTTTGGGGGCTTCCTAAGAGCACGGGCTCATCAAGACACGAGACGGAACCCCCACACTGAGTCTCTTCGCCCCCATCTACACCTCACCCAGTCCGACCCTCCGATGACGTCATCTCCATCC
>NC_065519.1:27425203-27552180 GCF_006386435.1 Epinephelus moara | reverse complement strand
TCCTAAAGCACGGGCTCATCAAGACACGAGACGGAACCCCCACACTGAGTCTCTTCGCCCCCATCTACACCTCACCCAGTCCGACCCTCCCTGCTCAAAGATACTCACATGTCTGGAAAACAAACCACTACAGCAGCATACTGAGTGCCAGGTGGCCAGCGCGCACCGTTAAGCCCTTTTCACACAGAGCGCGCAAAGCGAACCCAAACGAACCCATTCATTGTGTATGTGCTACCACCAGCGTGCACCGTTATTGGACAGTGCATGGACACTCACAGAAAAGTGCAGCGAGAATAAAAAAAAGAAAAGAAAGAAAGTCAGATCAAATATTCCTTCCGCAACAATTTTAAGACCTTTGAGTAATGAATTTAAGACCAATGAATTTAAGACATTTCCAGGCCTTACTTTTAGATACATGAATTTAAGACTTTTTAAGACTTTTCAAAGATCCGCGGATACCCTGTTACATATACTTTATAGGAATTAAGTGGGTATGTGTTGTATTTATCCACTACAGGAGTGCATATGGAATTTTGAATTAAAGATAAAGTTTACTGTGGTACATATAACAGATGAAGGTGAAGTTTATGTTAATAGGGACCTGTTATGAAATTTTGTACAGACATTCATGGTCCCCAGAGGATGAATCCTAGTGATTTCTGTGACCCCTTTACTCTTTCTCAAGTGCCACCATGAGGTTGACATTTTGGGATTTTACTGACAACTATTAGATGGATTACCATGAAATGTGGCACAGATATTCTTGTACTCTCATAACAAATCTCACAATATTCATTCTAATGACTTTGGTGATCATCTGATTTTTCATCTAATGCAATCAGCTGGTTAAAGCTGGTCCAATGTTTTGGTTTACTGTGACAGACCAAGTTCCCAGAAACAGTGCTGGGCTGTGAGGCAGTGTTGGCCTCAGTCAGTACTGCAGGATAATATGAAGAATGCTGGCCCAAAAGTCATTGTCATTGAAGTCTGGCTTTGAAGAGAGCATAGATTAGTTTCACTTTCCATTCACTTCCCATTTGGAAAGAGTTGTTTTTTGGGAAGTATTGAGCATATGATTTTCCTCCATTTTAGTCAGGACCACTTCAGTCAAAGAAAACGTAATTTCCATTTGCAGTACTACATTTGGTGGTATAGCTCTATTCTGGAGCTTCTCCGCCCTTTCATGTGCCTATGTGAAAAGTCTTAAGGCAGAGAGAGCTCATCTCTCCGCCCTTCCATGCACCTACTTGGTAAGCCGAAGGCAAAAAGAGCACACCTGTCTGCCCTTCCACGCGCAAATCAGGAAAGCCTGAAGCAGAGAGCGCAAACCTTCCTGCCCTTCCTTGCACCTACATGGAAAGCCTTACAGGGAGAGCAGCAGCAAAGACCCCCCAGAAACAGAACAGAGCCAGCATCAGTGATACAGAAATTAAATTGATAAGTCAGACACAGCATGAAAAGGAGGAGCTGGGGTGGAGGCAGGTTGCAGAGTGGCTTGCAAAGGAAGCAGCAACAGTAGGCAGGCCAAAGCATATCAAATGGGGCGTCCTGAATGAGATTTGCCAATTGGTTGCATAGAAAGGAATCATGTCATCATCAGTCAGCTGCTCCATCAGTTGATTGGGCTGTTTGAGATCAGCTGATGTAGCTGGAATGTGAGCTGAGCTTGACATTGTGTCCTGCCTGAACTAACACTACGCTCAATTTTTGGATTCTTCATTCATCAAGGAGTCTGCGAGAAAAATAGTTTGTGTTTTTTGTTGTTGTTTTTTTTTAAATTCAGCGTTACATGCAGTAAGTAATTTATTTTACATGTCATTTGTGGGGTAAGGTAATCCCATATTGTAATGTGACAATGTGACATTACATACGTACGTAACTTAAAATAACTAATTGTTGACTTTTGGTTTCACACAGGACCTGAACCCCAGTCTCTTGGGCCTCAGTCCTGTGTTTGATTCACCTATCCACCACCCCAACCCTTCTCACTACACAGACTTTGTATCTCTTCATACAATTGCATGGCGTGACATACTCCTTTGTTCCCATTGTATGAAGGAGGACTGCCTACAGCACATATGTCACATGATCACAGCCTCCGGGCTCACAATTACATGGGTTATATATAAATTGTAGTGCAGTTCTTTTCATAGGTATAAGTACAAACAATGAATGAGAACAGCCTGCGGCAGGACATCATCTGTCTGTGCTGAGCAATCTTTTACATCACTGTTGAAAAGTTCATTTTTTATGATGTCACAACACCATGGTTGAGGTTTGGTGAGGTTTAAGAACAAAAACAACTTGATTATGTTTAGGGGAACTTGTTGAGATTACAAGTATCTTGATTTGAGTGAAAATGAAAATGATGACTTGCCATTGTGTTTACAATGATAATAACTTGATTAAAGTTAGGGAACAATCATGGAAGGACAGCGGTGCCCTGTGACAAAGTCCCTTATTATTTTGACTCATCCATCCACCCCGACTTCCTCGCTCTGTGGACTTTATTGCTCTATAATATCATCATCCAACTTTCTTCTTTCCTCTCGATGGACAGGAGTCATTATTCATGTCATGGCTGTAGACTCTTAGTCTTGTTTTTTATTGCCATCACAAATATTTGCATGTCTCTAAAATACGCTCTGTGTCCAAGAAATATCTGAAAGCCCAGTATTTGTCTATACATGCTGATGCCTCTATTGCTGCCTCCCTTCATTTTCTTGAGGACCCTACCTCTGGGTTTGGCAGCAGTTGTCTGTCTCACACAGTGAGGTCACATGGGGAGTCATTTTGGCAGCACCTGCCATCAGAGCTTGCCAGTCCTTTTCACAGCCATCGGTACATGGTGCCAGACGGAGAAATGAAGCATGTTATCTGTAACTAATACAGTCCATCTCTGCTGTGGGATTATCTGACATCTCAGACTGGGCTCTGTGCTTTCCACTGTGTGAAATGCTGCTGATCTACCTGAAAGATCAACTAGCTGAAGTCAGAGCAGCTGTAAACCTTTGCATTGCAATACACAAAACTTCTTGGTGAGAAGCAAGAAATGTTGAACTGCCTGCAGCCTCAGTCAGAGATACCACTGAGTATCCAGTTTGGTTTTTATGTTGGAAAATAAAAAGGGATGCTTCTGACAGTACACATTTAATAGTGTGACCTAATCTCATTCTACTGTGCTGCAAACTTAACATGTTGATGTTTATACTGTAGATTAAGTGAAATGTTAATCACATTTGTTCTCATTTACTCTTTGATATAAAGCAGAATTCTCCGGAGGCTCACTCATGAATTAATTCATCTTTTCATGGCAGATTTGAAGCATTCTTTTGTCCGCGAATCACCACTTTCTCAGAGTCAGCCGCTCCAACACAGGCAATATCTCCATAGACAGAAAACAAACAGCAAACAGTCATGTCTTACAGGCATGCAGTTGACAAAACTGCAGATCAGTGGGTGTCAATTTATTTACAAAACACATCTAAGTTTAAGCTTGGAGTCAAATGGAGCGTCCAAACTTACAGTTTGTTTCTGTGTGTGTTGTACAGAGCGGTGCCCTGGGGAAGGCTACGCCATCCTCTGTTATTCCTGTTTGTTCTCTGCTGTTCCAGGGCTGAGGACACGCTGGTGAAAAAACACTAAATGTGGTCAAGTTCATAACTTCCACAGGCTTATGCTTTAAATTTTCTCCAACTTAGGAAAGTGAAAGAAAACAGCCAAAGTTTGACTCCTGAGGAAAGTGTTATCAACAGCTCAGTCTCAGAAATAGATCAATTGCAAATAATTACAATATTTGGTGTTTTATTGATTGCATTAATGACTTAATGGCATCCTGACATGAGTCCACCGTCATCCAGGAAATCTGATTTAATTTAATGATATCGGTGAAGTGGGGTGATGTCGGTTCTGCTTCCTACTCTGTTGCATTAGGCATCATGCAAACAGCACTCATACAAACACATTTGTTCCAAAACTGAACTGATTCAACCACTTTGATGTTATCGGCCCATTAAATGGCTGTTATCAGTTGTCATTGGGAGCATAGATTTGAGGTAGTATGATCCTACTCATATATTTACGTTTATTGTCAGACCTCTTGTGGTCCTTTTAAGTATGATGGAAGCAAAGGAAGAAGTCTGGTGACATAGTATAAAGAATGAAAGTGTCTTAATGCGAAGGGAGTTGGGGTGGTGGAACAGCACCGACCTTTAGCCAAACATTATTACAACGTCCGAGTCCATCACATGGTGCCATGGGGCCAAAAAATACTTTTCCCCATAGATTTACATTGGGAAAGACACATCTGTAAATCAGTGGATTTTCTTTTTTTTGATGACTTATTTAACTATTGGGATGTGATCTGTCCAGTCCGATAACATTTCTACAATCTAGAAAAACTGCAGAACTAAAACATTTTTTTCTCCATTGAAGTTAGCAGAGGGCTACACCAGAAGTTAGCACTCAGCTGCTGTAAGTCTCAGTTGCACTTGCTCTATGGGCCCTATGATGTAGAAGATCTGGGTAATTTCATACCGTGGAAATTGCATTTTTTTTTTTTTTGGCTTCATGCGCCAGTGAGTAACTTTCATAATAACAAATGGGAATCCACCTCCAACACTGTATTTATTTATCTTTTGACATCAATGTGGTGGACGGGTCAAACAAACACAGGATTTTAACCCAGAAGGTCGTGTTCTTTGTGAAACTGAAAGTCAGCGTTAACTTATTTCAGTGGATGTACCTAAGTTAATTTAACAACCATACTATGTTTACCCAAACCATGACCCTTTCCTACCAAGTAGTTTTGGTACCTAAATCTAATGAAACTGTGACCATTATAAAACATTTGATATTCACCTTCTGGCCTACTAGCGGGTGCAGTTTGCCCCATCTGAAGCATAATTACAGTTGTGAGCTGTGGCTCAGAGGTAGAAGGGGTCGTCCACTAATCAGAACATCAGCAGTTCAATCACCGGCTCCTCCTCGAAGTATCCTTGGGCAAGATACCAAACCCCAAACTGAACCCCTAATGTGTGAGTGTGAGTCAGTGGTTATTGAGTAGCAGGTGGCACTTTGTATGGTAGCCTCGGCCACCAGTGTGTGAATGGCTATAACATTCAAAACGGGTGCACTGATTTCAAACCACAAAGTCTGTTTACAGGTGTTGAGGAGTGCTACTGCTGTGAAAAGCTGTGTGAAGTCTCGTAAACTGCCTAAAGTGATGTCGCTTCAGGTTAGGTTCAGCTTCAGTTGGGTTGAAAACTACAAGTTTGAAAATAAAAAATCTGAAAAATCTGGTGGTGTGGAGTTAGAGACAAGTGAGCTCTCTAGACCTCTGTAGCCCCCTCTTCATCTAGCTTGAGGCTAGCGGCTTGAAACTGCAATAGCCACAACTAGCACGATACACCCAAATCTTAGACTAAACTGGCGGCTGTCATGGTTAATGTAGACACTGGGTTTTGACAAGGAAGAGTAATGCAATGAACAAAAAAAAAGCCTTTTTCTGCCACATTGATTTTATCCTTTTTGTTTTAAAACTGCCCATCGTGGGAGAATCGGAACCCTGCCCTTCCGTCACGTTCTCTGTGTTCTGATAAGCTGCAGCTGTGCTTTTTCCTCACAACTGCTTTTACTTTCCTCTGCAATATCCGATTTTTGTCTACAGATAACCTCAAATTGAAACTTGCAAATTTTGTGGGGTAATGGGAGACTGCACACAAGATCTTATCTGTAGAAAACCCTCTTTAGGTCATCAGTTAAGTGAGTGTCTTCATAGGACTTTAGAGATGAAGGGAGATTTGAGATGGTGATTGTTAAGGATTTCAGGAGCAAGAATAAGTAGGGTTTTAATCTTTGCTCCTTTAAAAGGCTGAGGGCACAATACCAGAGAAAGGAGAAGTATTAATGAGAGTGAACAGAGGAGGACCATAATGAGCTTGGCATTGAGCGTGCAGAATAGCCAGCATGTTGGTTTAGTGGCAAGTACTAATTTGTGGAAGGTATCTAGAGATACTGCCTGGGGAGAGTGTCTCAAGCTGAGGGATTACAGGTTGATCAGAGGGCACAGGAAGAGCACACTGAACAGGAAACACATCTCATCTCATCTAATCATCTTTGATGAGGTTAATTTGTGATTGAGGAATGTTTTAAGTGTGTTGACATTAAACAGAGGGAAGGGTTTCAAATGTCATAAGGGAAATTTATTATGGTTGTCTTTCCCTGTTTTCTGGAATGATTTTGTTTGTTGAACACTGTCACAATGTCAGCCAAATCCTCAACTCACATTTCCCCCAGTTTTTCCCCCTGCCATGTACTAACTCTCCTGTCAGTTCAGATCCAGCCACCCCTTCCTGCCCTGCACTTACCCCTTGTGATTTCACCATTCCTCATCTCCTAACCTCCCCCACCCACCTGCACACCCATTCAGCCCAGTAGCATGCATACTGGCCCATTTCCATTCATTTCCTGCCAGGCTGTCTATTGTGCTTCTGCCTTAGTGGTCCAGCCATTTCCTCTGGCTGCCTGAGTCTTGCCTGTTAAGACCCCCTGCCTGCCTTCTGGACTCCTGCTCTCTAACCTGATCCCTATTGGATAAGTTCGCTTCACCTCCCCTGCCTGCCTTTTGACTTTTGCCTGTTTTTGACCTCAAGTAAACCTGAACTTTTTATTTTAACAGCCTGGATTCAGAGTTATGGGGTTCAAACATGTTCTGAGCCTTCACAAACAGAAATGTAGTCAATTTATTGATGTAATTCCCATGGTCCACCTGAAATATTTAACTTTTACACATTGGTTCAAGTGTAGTCATGCACTGCTGAGCTTTATGTGAATCATTATCAAACACTTAGTTCTTTAACTCGAAAGGGCTTTGATAAAGCATTACTACTAATCTGATGATTCTAATTAATTTAGATCTTTGCTATTTATCCTTGTAATGCAATAATATTTGATGTTTGCTTCTATGAAATAACCTGACTCTGATTGAAAAAAATCCCACAGGCTGGTCTACAGGGGGGTGTTTAGCCTGCAAACAATAGAAGAGCATATCATAGAAATTACATATTCATCTCTGCCCATCTGCAAATGGGTATTATCTGTCTTTACTTTATGTTGTAGATCTCACAGGTATTGGCTGTTTCAGCTTCAATGAAGCACCAAGAAATGGCTTCTCTTCAAGCAAGTATCACACTCAGGAGAAATGGCAGTGTTCCATAATAATTGATGAGAAATAAAGGGAGATGAAAAGGCAGGGGGGATCATAGCTGGTGGCAGAAAGAATTGACCTTTCCCTAAGCCCCACCCTTTTGTGATGGTCCATCAAGCTGTCGGAGTAAGCATGGAGCCCACACTGTAACTAACTGCACTGCCTGAAGAAATATCTTATTTTTGGAAAAATGAAATAGGGATTTCATAGAGAAGCAGACAGAGAGGTTTACGAAATGCACTTTAAGGATATATCCAGTATGTCAAACTGACTGAACAGCAAAAACAGGTGAAACAGACAAAGATAGTTAGAAGCTAAAGCCGAACTATAGGCTACAGATCACAGTGTAAAAGTGAACCACCACATCACTGCTGATCGCCACAGAGGACAATGGATACAAAGGGAAACTTTGCTGACATTAAACCAGCTGTGTGGCATCACAGTGTGTGCAGATGAACTGTGTTTGGCTTCACCCTGTGCTGCTGCCAGCACCCAGACCTCTGCTGCCGGACGGACAGGGATCTCTGGGGGAAGTCAAACAGTGTTCATCTGCGCACACTGCAATGACACAGAGCTGGTTGAATATCAGCAAAGTTCCTCTGCTTCCCTTCACTGGTTCCTGTACAGCAGGGTCAGTCTTTTTTTCACTTTTATAATCATTACAAAGCAAGAGCAACATGTGTATACATTCAGTAGGCTATATCTTCAGTAGCTAGTGAGCTAACCCTACACTTTCCAGGGTTTGATTTTGGTTTTGGAAAAGAGAAGAAACGTATATTTTTTTCCAACCTCTCCAGGTAACGAGTATCATTAATACACGACATGCCTTTGGCTCGAAATCCACAAAACCAGCCTGAAAATGAAGGAAATCTGAAACTATTGCAATGGGGCACATCTGTGTTGCTGTCGGACCCTGGACTGAAACGACCAGATGCTACGTTATGATCGGCCACTCCGCGTCTGTGGGCGGGACTTAGTGAACACTCAGTTGCGAAGTGAAAGTGAGGCTTATGGGGAACCAACCTAAACGCCAATTGTGTCATAATTCTATAACCGTTACATGGTGCAATCAACATTTACTTTATAATGATACATTTCTACATTTAGGTTGATAGAGGCAGATATCATCACTAACAGGAGCTGAATAGTCAATAACATGTCAGATCAGGACACAAACCTAAAAAGAGGAAAGCATGTGTGGCAGTTGCTCTTTTTTTCTTTTCTTTTTTTAGTTTGTTTTAGCTTATATTTGGATCCAAGGCATAATTAACTGAAACTCATTTCACTAAGCACCAGCTGTGTATTCATGAACTTCTTGTTCCTATCCTCAAATGAGCATCTTTCTGATCGCTTGATCTGGAAGTGTGGTATCACAACACCAAATCAGACGTGCCATAACTGACACTGTTAGGGTATAAGGTTAATGTTATTTTATAAAAACTAAGAACACTAAAGCTGTGTCAGTTAAAATTTTTATAGTAACAATAGGTCAAATAACTGTAATGTTTAAAGGTTTGCCTGTAGTGACACACCCACAGAGAATTATCAGCCAAATCCCTTGTTCCACTTTCCCTAAGGACAAAATAAACCCAATAATGAAGCTTTAAAACTGTGATTATAAGATCTCAACATCTAATAATTGAACATGTTAGACAAGTAACAGAGAAACAGTCCACATTCTTGGCTAAGACTGACATACAGTATATATTGTCCAGATTTACAGGATGGAGTCAAAGAAACTGAAAGCGCTGTATGTCTTACAGGTATCCACAGGGACCACATGACAATAAAATGCTGTGTACATCCCAACAGCTTGATATCAATTAAATGCCCTGAGGGTAGAGGTGAGCCATACAGCTAAAGGTTGAATAACTGCCTCAACCTGAAGACGGATTATTTGACAAAGACAAAATGGATGAAGAACTTCATATCATTTGTTTTAAACCACTAGAGTATTACTTCTTTTGATTTTCCTGTTTCCTCTTTTACCTCCTCGTGAGGTATTCAGTTGTGAGACATGATTCAAATGCAAACGACTGAATGTGTCGTGAGAGTGCACAGAGCAGAGCAGTGAAGGGAAGTCACATGTACTGGAGCATTGTCTTAATAGTGACACTACAGGTGAGCGGAAACAGAAGAAGCACAAAGGGTTGACAGTTACTGAAAAGCTGAAGAGACGAACTGAAGGAGGAGGAGGAGGAGGAGGAGGAGGAGGAGGAGGAGGAGGAGGACGACGACGACGACATGCTGGTGATCCAGCTCTGCATGAATCACTGTTCATTAATGTGTTACTGGGTTCAATCGAGGAGCTTGAGGGCTAGTACCTTTGCTGTTAATCTTGTATTGACGCTGCCAGTAGTTCTTATATTTTTCTACTATTTTATATTTCGGTATTTTTGTGCACAGAAACTTTCAAGGATATGGCGCTCCCCCAGAACTGTACTTTCTAGGAATGAAAAATTCTTATACCGAAGTCCATTTAAACTCTCAATTCAAAGCCAAAATAATGAAATCCTTGCAGCAGCAGTTCCTTGAGGACTAACTCTTTGGGTTACATTACACTGAATAAGAAGTTAATGTCTGAGCAAAATTAAATTCTATTGCAGCTTTTAGGGCTTGTTTCTGCATGGCTGGAGAAATTCATTTAAATGGTGCATGCATAACTGTGACCGTCCAATACTGATATGTTCACTCACTCACCAGCCACTTTATTAGGTACATCTGTTCAACTGCTTGTTAGCACAAATAGGTAATTAGCCAATCACATGGCAGCAACTCAATGCATTTAGGCATGTAGACATGGTTAGGACGACCTGCTGAAGTTCAAACTGAGCATCAGAATGAGGGGAAAAAAAGGTGATTTAAGTGACTTTGAATGTGGCATGGTAGTTGGTGCCAGACGGGCTGGTCTGAGTATTTCAGAAACTGCTGATCTGCTGGGATTTTCACACACAACCATCTCTAGGGTTTATAGAGGATGGTCCGAAAAAGAGAAAATTGTTGATGCCAGAGGTCAGAGGAGAATGGCCAGACTGGTTCAAGATGATAGAAAGGCAACAGTAACTCAAATAACCGTTCATTACAACCAAGGTATGCAGAAGACCATCTCTGAACGAACCACAGATCAAACCTTGAAGCAGATGGGCTACAGCAGCAGAAGACCACACCGGGTGCCACTCCTGTCAGCTAAGAACAGGAAACTGAGGCTACAATTCACACAGGCTCGCCAAAACTGGACAATAGAAGATTGGAAAAATGTTGCCTGGTCTGATGAGTCTGGATTTCTGCTGCAACATTCAGATGGTAGGGTCAGAATTTGGTGGAAACAACATGAAAGCATGGATCCATCCTGCCTTGTGTCAGCTGTTCAGGCTGGTGGTGGTGGTGTAATGGTGTGGCGATACTTTTCTTTTTGAGCCCCTAGTACCAACTGAGCATTGTTTAAACACCACAGCCCAATATATATATATATATATATGTATATGTATATATATAAATTGCAGCCCCTATTGATGCTAGCTCGGCTATTTAAAATGGCAGGTCCATGCAGTGTGTCCCGCTAGTCACGATTCTAGTGATGATTGTCTCTGACCAGTCGGTGGTCTGCAGTGTTTTCACTCCACCTTGTCGTATTGACTCAGGTTACGAAAAAAAGTACAAGGTTCCAGGTATCGTCCACAAATTTTGCTCGTGCAAAACCAAAAAAGAGTGGTTCAAATTGAGTGGAGCCATGCTATAGTAGTGGAACTATGGCCTAAGATGTTAGTCAGCTGGGGACCTAAGGGCCTTCAGATGTTGTTAGCACCAATATGTCCAGAAATGGTTTCACCCTCTGTTTAAATTATAGTGTGCATACTTCCTTGGTGATGACTAAGTTTGACTATAATGTCAAAAAGCCAATATCAGCCTATGCTGATTATACTAGTAAACAAAAAAAGTGGTCTAATGATAATGCACCATAAAACTGGGGCAAATGATTAGCCCCTAACCACTCACACAGCACCTGTTATCTCCCACTTCACCACTAGCGACCCTTGCATGGTCCTCCACCAGTAGTGGCGTTATCCCACCAGATAAGGTCCCCTGTCAGTCACATCGACCCCTGGGACATCGTGACATTTGGTGAGTAGAACAATGTCACAGCTGCTTACCTGACCTTTCACAAAGGCTCCTGCAACACCGCATCGGAAGAACTGCAGATTTGCTCTTGACTGCATTTGTGGACAACGCAATCTCTAACAAGAGCTCAATGTGTGCTCTCGAGCAATGGAGTGATGATGCTGCACATGCAAGCTTCTTTTGTTTACCACCTGCTGACTGTCTTGCACATCATTGTTAAAAAATAATATGTGGTAGATGGATGAGTGCCTAATGATAAACTCTTGTTATAAATCTGCAAAACTTCCATCTCTGGCTTTGCTTATGATATCCTTATAACGGGCAGGTTAATATGTGCCTCTAGTTGCAGCAAAAAGGAGTGAGCAGAAAAATATTTCCTGGAAATAATCATCAATATTAAAGAAGTGTGAGATACCATGACAAGAATCCCTTTGCTAACACTGCCACCCGGTGCACAGGAAAATTACTACACCCATTTCCCTGCAAGGTAAAACCACTGTGACTACCACAGTGGTGAAATAAGCATAATGTAGCTCGTCCACGATGCCAAAGCTAAGTCGCCTTTTTCATTCTATACAGATAAGTACCTATAGATGTTATTATAAGAAAGAAAGAAACATGTAAGTAAACTGTTGTATCTGCATCTATCTAATCAAGCGCACTCTTAGTCTGCCAGTATTTTTAGTCCAGCAGAGTTTACAGACCTTGAATGCTAATGGTATTATTGAGATGCAGAGCATGCCAGTGCTGTGCTGGGACCCCAGCCTTCATGCAGTGAGTGAGTACAAAGCCCACAGATGTATGCACACGCTCTGAACTAATAGCCCATACAACATACACACACACACACACACAATTTGTCTTTAAGGATGTTAGGGCATCTTTAAGCTTAGAGATCTATTCCTTATGTGCGGATTTCTCGATCACCCTGCTCTGAATACCAATAGAGCTGACCTGTTTGCCCTTCCCTTTCCCTTCCCTGGTATTTATGTTCATTATTGCTTGTTATCGTACAGCCGAGTGATTGAACCTGTTCCTGTTAATCATCAGTTTTCATCCAATCAACACTTTGACACTTAAGCAATCTAGAAATTCAAATTCTCATGTCATTGCAGATCTTTGATTGTGCTATCTATATGCAAATTACCCGTGAAATTCAACATTGGCTCAGTATATAGCAGGCTTTTGTTGGGAACACTGTACCAACAAACCTGTGCAACTCAGCACCGTCTATTAAAAAAACAAGTCACATATTCCATAAGTTAGAAAGAAGCTTTCTGGGGTCAGATTTTCGTTTATTTGCAGCAGCCTCGCATAACTGTAATAACAATTTTCAGCCACAATCTCGTCATCACAGTGCGTGTGTGTCTGTGTGTTCACAGTTGCCTGGCTGCTGAATGTGCCCAGCCCTGCTTTCTCTATAGAAGCTATATGATTCAGTGCTATCTAAGTAGGAGCACAGCATGCAAATCTCCCACATGATGGTGACACACGATTGGCTCTCACACACAGAGATGAGTATCATTTACATAGAAATCCAATTTAATGCGGTTTAATATTTTAATATTCCAGCTTTGAGCTTTCAACAGTTATAGGACCTGATATGTAACTTATACAACTGCAGAGGAATGAAATATGTTTAACTCTCAGACTCATATGAGGATAAAACAAAATCTGCGTTTCACATTATGACGAGTATCTTCTTGCTTAGTGTATGCTTTCCAGTGTTCAATTAAAAACAGTTTAGAAAGAGTAAGGGACTGTACAAAAATTACTGGTGTGTGGTCAGGGGCTGAATCTTGTGCTTTACTTTTTAAAAAGCAAGAGACTCCACAGTGTTTTGTCATTTAAGTTTTTATTTGTTATACTGGACTTACTGTAATCATCTAGTGTAAATTCAGACATATTTAAAAATAGGAAAAAAAGACACTAAACACCATAGGAGAATATACTGATAATAATGAAGAAAATAAACATCTACATAAACAAAAATGGTCGTAAGAACAACCAATGTCCCTCTGTATTCTGTTGTCTCTAACTAATATCCTAAACCATCTTTAAGATGTTGCAAGGCCATAATCACCTGTTCAACATTGGAGGGTACCATTTTCATCAGCACCTTCTGTGACCCAATTGTCTACGAGAGGGGAATCCCCCCTAGGAGAAAATTTTAGAAACTTAACAACTAAACGACGTCTTTGAGCATTTTGAAACAAAAATCTTAGATCAGGGGTTCCCAAAGTTTTGATGACTGTGCACCATTTTAGGGACCCAGCATACGATTGAAGGCTTCACAGGAAAAGTGCACACGCCATGACTTTTTTATGAGATATATATATATATATATATATATATATATATATATATATATATATATATATATATATATATGACTTTTTTACGTAACATTCACATCACATTCTCGCTTTGGTAACACTTTACTTGAAGGTATCTACAAAAGAGTAAACCTGTCATGAACATTATGTACGTGTCATAAACGTTTATGACTGCTGTCATTAAGTGTCATTCGGCTTTTGTAATGACAAGTTGACATTGTTTGGGTTGTCTTGATTATGACAACTTGACATTAATCAAAGTGACATTACCAGAAGTTGTCTTTGTCATGACAAGTTGACATTAAATTTGTTTGGGATGTCCTTATTATGACAACTTGACATTAACCAGGATGATGTTACCAGACGATGTCTTGGTCATGACAACTTGACATTAACAAAAAAAAATGCACCTCTTTTTGTGTTTATGACAAGTTGACATAATGATTGATACAAAGACATCTCCTACTAATGTCATCCTGGTTAATGTCAAGTTGTCATAATAAGGACATCCCAAACAAATTTAATGTCAACTTGTCATGACAAAGACAACTTCTGGTAATGTCACTTTAATTAATGTCAAGTTGTCATAATCAAGACAACCCAAACAATGTCAACTTGTCATTACAAAAACCGAATGACACTTAATTACAGCAGTCATAAACGTTTATGACATGTACATAATGTTCATGACAGGTTCATGACAGTGTAATGTCATAGTGATGACAGTGTCATGTCACCCTTATGTAGATACCTTCAAGTAAAGTGTTACCCTAGTTTTCTACTTTTAGCCAAATACATGCATCTGAAAGTAATTAAATACAGTACAGTGTTTGACATTGATTGGATCTATCCACAGCAATGGAGCAATGGCTTCTGCTGGGGTATTGCAACACCATTTGCACAAACCACAGGCAGAAGTGCAATGCACCATAACATTACCAGTAGTAATAACAGCATTTTGTGAAAAGTTTATTTATGACGACATCTCCATTTTTGGTCATTTGGGGCTTTTGTTTGATTTTATATAAGCAAAGTCTTGGATTTCAGAGTATGAAACTTTAAAAGTCAAACAACAAAGACAACATTGAAGCTTGTAAAGACATGACGACAAGCTGCAAACACTTGTCAGCCACACTGCGGTCCGACTCAGCGCCACTTCTCTCTGAAATTAGACATAAAAGGCTTAACAGTATAGTAACAAGGCAGGGTCCTGGCCAGTGGCAAATAAACACAGTCTTGGCTTTTAGTACAAAACATCCACTGGCAACCTGCTTGAGCTAGCTCTAAGCAACTCAGCATCACGGATCACAAAATGTTAAATGTTTAAACTTTTGTTAATGTGGACATGCTACACATCGTTAGCTCAGTTAAAATTAAATCACTGTTTAATATACAGAAACCATAAGGACCATAGTATGTTGTATAATTCAGATTTACAGGCATAGTGAGGAGAGGCGAGATAAAGTGGTGAATCCCTAACTCTGAAGCAGTCCTGAAATCTTACGTCTGTACGGGTCCACCAATCAAAATAATCAAGAGAGTTTTTCATAAAAAATATGCATGTTATAATTACAGCCTAGAGATGCACCCTTAAATGTCAGAAAATTACTCCAAAGTTTATTAGTTTTGCTTTGGACATCATTTAGCCGGGTACTCCGGCTTCCTCCCACAGTCCTAAGACATGCAGGTTAATTGGTGACTCCAAATTGTCCATAGATGTGAATGTGAGTGTGAATGGTTGTCTGTCTCTATGTGTCAGCCCTGTGATAGCCTGGCGACCTGTCCAGGGTGTACCCTGCCTCTCGCCCGATGTCAGCTGGGATAGGCTCCAGCCCCCCCCCCCGCGACCCTCAAGAGGATGAAGCGGTTAGAAGATGAATGAATGAATGAATGTTTGCTTAGAAGNCCCCCCGCGACCCTCAAGAGGATAAGCGGTTAGAAAATAGATGGATGGATGATAAATTAGTAAGTTTTACAATAGCTACCAATATGCATAGTATAAGTGGACTTAGCATGAAAAGCTACCATGAGAAGATATAAACATAGAATTTAATCATAAGTATCCATAAAAACTGATATACTCTATGCTTATCAAAACTGACATATTAGTTGTAGTTAGCTCATTGACTGATGGAAAAAGTAAAGGCCACACTATAGCCATCACTTGTGACTATTTGATCCTGTTAAGGGAAGGCTGAAATTCAAATCTTAAATGAGAAAAAAAAATGTAAAGACCCTTCTCTGTTCTGTCAAAAAGCCAGACTACTCTTTATTCAGCTAAAAAAAATACATCACATCATCTTTTCTTTTTACATCCCCTCCAGCCCTAATCAATTTTGTATAGTCCCTGAAACCTCTAAAACTCATCTGTCTACCTGACACTTTCAATAAAATAATCTAATAATCAAGTCATTTCCATGGATATCAACACATGGGGTAAACCAGTTTGAATGTTCCCAAGCAAGCAATCAGCAAAAATTAACATCATTGGACTCAGTGTGCGCTGCATTGTTAAGAGATGAAAGAGTGTCAGAGCCTGGGGGCACTCAGATAACAAAACAAGAAGCAGCTGATCTACAGTAGATGAAAGACAGTGGTATATGCAAGTAGTATGAGGATTTTCTCTTGTGAATACGTTCACATATGGCATATTAATACAATGAAAGCTCAAGACTGACATACTTTGAAAAGCACAGATATGTCTTACGAATTTAAAATCATCTGTTAATAGTTAATAGAATAGAATAGTTAATAGAATAATTATTTCAAAGATGTTGCAACATCTCACTTCCTCCCCATTCACTCATATTCATGAATGGAATACCCTCATGGATCACTGCTACGTTAACTACTGCTACGTATATTTCATAAAATAACTATTGCTCATGTGATTTTTGGGTTTTATCTAGATCTTATGAAGGTCTTCTAACTATAATCATTTCTCATCCCCAACTTCAAACATGTTCTGACCTTAGCTTGAAAGGAGAATCTAACATCAGATGACGAGATATTTCCTTACAAAACATCAAGCGGAAGACTAAAGCTTGAAGTTATCTTTTCCTCACAGACAGACACGTGGACATGAGCTGACACCAAATCGTGATAAGGATCTTGGATCATCATAAAGGATTTTGAATATTTAATGAATGATTGTCCTCGTGGGAAACTGTTATACTCCCAAACTGTGGGGGGCAGTGTATCAAAACTCACATCTACAGCATTTTTTAATTTTCTCCACCCATCTGCATCGAAATGGTTAAATAATGTTGGTGAAAACTGGCCGCACAGGGCGCTAAATTTTTCCTCCTTCCTAGTACATGTTGCCTTCATTGGTTGGGTTTAGGCATGAGGAGTGGGAGTGGGATTGGTTAGGGTTAGGGTTGAAATATCAGGGTCGGAGTAAAGCAGAGTAGGATGGGTTAGGGTCAGGGTAAAACCCTCGCTGGGACCTCTGTGAAGTGGTGTGTCTGATGGTGTGATGTCATTTTGGCAGTGCAGACATCCACAACCCTCGTGATTGCATCAAGCAGCAATCTGCCTTAAGATGGTTGACTGCCGACATTAATCCTGGAACTGTCTCAATTCTTCTGATATCAACACACAAAAGGTTGACTGTTGCATTGCCTCATATCGCCTGTGTCTTGGCCAGAAAGTTCCAATTGAATGCACTGCAAAGACTATAGCCAATGGCCAACTAGCCCGTATGTTCTACATCTGCGTGAGAGGAAATAACTTGCCATACCAGCAGGCGGCGATATTCTGTATTCAACGAGGGTTGGTAGTTAGCCAGTTAGCACATTAATAACACAATCCAAAGTTGGAAGAACAAATGATATTTACTGTGCGCTGGCTAACATTAGCACTAAAAATTGCTAACTGTTTCTGCTAAAGAGCTCAGTGGCTAAAAAATGTAATCGTAGTTTTTGCAATCTCTTGACCTCTCGATTGTAGTCATTTGGTGCACTGAGCTGAACTGCTAATCAGAGCAATTTCACTCACTGACACACTCCGCCAGCTCCTACCTCAACTCAACATGCTGAATCGTCCGGAAAGCAGCTGGCAAGTGCCGGCAAAGGGCCAGCTAGTGCCGATGGTGCAGGTAACACCACATAAATCAGGAAAACAAATGCCCACCTGCAGCCCAGCATTGGCCAACAGCTACCCATCGACTTGGTATGTCAGCGCCCCCTACGACCACATCATAACACTGGTTGAAGTTTCATTGGCTCGCCTTTTTGTACTTGTTGGTGTGCAGAAGTTTTTGTTCGCAAAAATGACAGTTTCGAAAGAGCAAAAAAGGTAACTTAATTGGTCTTTTCCACTTTGGGAGATGTTGATATACTGACAGATAAACAGCTGAATCTGTAAATTGCTTGTCAACAGTCTCACACAGGCACCGCAGGTACTCAAGTTTATACAGGAGACTTCCTGCCAATATGTGACCATGTGTTTACATACAGCTGTAACAGCATTTTTGCAGCATATGTAATGGCATCAATTCGTCTAAAATGTCAAAAATGTATTTATCTTGTACAAAGTAGATGCGCAGGACAAAAATTATTTCATCTGATATGATTCAGTGACACAGGCATGCAGATGAGATGTCTGAGCCAGCCCTTTTGCCAAAAATTGCTAAATGCTTGCCATGCTCACCCCTCCCTCCCATTAGGCCATGTTTTCTGCATCTCTGCATCAGCATCAGTGCAGCCCAGCTGGAGCTCACCTTCAGGTTAAGGCCATTTGACACAGACGGTTATCAGATAGTATTATCTGGGAGCTGCCATGTTCGGACCAGCACTGGGCACACACAGGACCTGATAAGAGGCATCCATGGCAGCTGGTAGGTCATGTTTTTCCTCGGCCCCACTGGACCAGAGAGTTCAGTTGCTGTAAGCCAGCCGGAGGAGTCAGGCTGTGTAAATGGGATAAAGAGAGACACTGTCGACTTATGTATTTGCTTTGGTCTCGGATTTCGTGTAATGAATGGAATCTGGGCCAGCTCAGCAAGATGGAGAGACTACTTTGGTTTGCTATTGCGTCACAGATCTTCTGCAATGATAGATGGTGCCATTTTGGAGGACTCGTTAGAGCATGAGTGCAGAGTTGCTTTCCACTGTTAAATGCTACATTACAACCACATTAAAATTAAAAAGACCAATCTGAAACATGAACATAAACATCCAGGTAAATGGTCTGAAAAATGTAATTCGTCTGTTGGAAATAGTAACACACCTTCCAGCCAAATGATGACTCACTCAGCTAATGGTCTGAACAAAAATGGGCTTGGTGGAACTGTGCTGTTGCATACAGTAAAACAAATACACTTCTTAAGTGTGAGGTTATTTACATATTTTTTTTCTCATTTAAACCTGGATTGAACAGTTGCTTATTTACACATCTAGCAGACACAAAGCAATATGAGTATTCATTTGGAGTCGTGTTTCTAGACATACAGCAAATAACTTGGCTAACTTGCTATTTGGTGCTCAAAACTACATTGGCTGCTACCAGCATGACACACCCAAATCCTTCATCAAACTCTGTTTTTGGTTGTGTTGCACTGTGGGTAATGTATGCACCAGGTTCAGACAGGAAGAAACATTAATGAAATAAATAAGATGATATCTCCGTTTCTATCATGGATGTAGAGAACTGGATACAGCATCGGAGGTGGGGCCTTGTTCTTTTCTATGAAAGCTGCTCAGTGGCACATGAAGCCAGATGTTCGACTTCTGTGTGTAAAATTATCTGGATCTTTCTCTCTGCTTCTGCATCGTTGGCCCGGTAGAGCAGGCACACTGAAGACTTTCACTTGCTAAGCAGCTGACTTCTGCCGGCTAGGTGGCTAACTTCTGTTTTAGCCCTCCACTAACTTGAATGGGGATAAAATTATTCTAATGTGCGGCACTTCTAGACTAATCTTATCAGACCAAATAGATGAAACCCTGATAGTGAGACTATCATTTTGCAGGGTTTGTGATGCTCAAAACAAACAAAAATACATATGTGTATAAATGGGGATGGCATTCAGCAAAGGGCTGCAGGCTGGCATCAAACCCATGGCTTCTGTGTTAACGACAATGCCTATGAACATGGGACGTCCACTCCAACCACTGACTTATTGGGCGCCTCATGCACAAAAATACTTATCCACTGATTTACAGACAATTTAAGTGTATGGGAAAAAGTCTTTTTGGGCCGAACGACATCATTTGACGGACTTGGATGTTGCAATTTCACAGTTTCAAAGTTTCACACCTTTGTCAAATTGGCTTTAAAGCCTGTCACTGTTCCTAGGGGCTTTGGTTCTATCAAGCTAGTATCTGAAAACAAGATCAGTCACGTGCAGGCGACATTATCAGACTATAGCCAGAAAATAACAGCATTCTTTGTTTATTCTCTAATTTTCTTTAATTTGGCAGGTAAAAAATGGTATGTACAATGGGTGGGCTCTGGGCTCTGATTGGGCCATTTTGTGTCAGTCAAATCTGGCAACACTGCATACAAAGCTTCAAGTTTTGACACCAGAGACTATTGTTCATGTCCTGTCTCCTACGAACAGTATGGATGGTTTTTGTGAGGCATTGACAAACACTCTCATGCAGATGAAAGGGGTTAGAAATTGCTCAAATGGATTATTTTGGAAAGCAAAAGGAGGACTTAATTTGTTGTTGAGTTTGAAGGGGGTGTTGCTGTTGCTATTAGCCTTTAACATTAATGGATCATCCATTAATTTAGCATGAACTGTTTTTAACTTCCACGGTAACCAGAGGGGAGGAAGAATGTCTTCATTTTCACCAGGATCAGAATTAATATTCTTGTTATATGTCATCATTAATTTGTTTTCCTGTGTGTCTAGTTCCTGTCTGTGCATCTGCTCTGTTTGTTTTTCCAGAGTGGGTGCTGTCCTACGTGAACTGATGTGAGCCAGTCAGATCCAGACAATAAATGCAAATGTTGGAACCGTGACATCATCCATTGAGGAGCTGGAGAGCAAGGCAAATGTTGATTTCACCTCCTGACAGGCTGTGCAAACATGCAATAACAATGTGGAGTAGGCAATTATGAGAGGAACTCATTCAGTAAATATCACTTTAGCTCCATTTCATTAACAGAGAAATAAAGCAAAAATAATGAACAACATTAATACATCATTTAACTCATCATTTACCTCCAGTGGTAACTTAACACATTTCATATTTTTTTATTGGATGGAGTGAAAACTGTTTCCATTCAGCTATGCATGCAGAGGGCTTAAACAATATTGATGTCTCCCAGGAGGGGATAGATGTAGTTCTCATACTGTTGGTTTTTCCCGGCAGTTCTGCTACTCTCCAGAAGCTGTTGACAAGTTTTCCCTTCAGAATAGCAATCATATTTTGCAGTGTACCTCCAGCATCCCAAGGCAGCAGGAATAAGACCACACATTTATTTCTTGGACCAATCAGTGATAACAAAAACTAATACCATTTTGTGGTGTTAAAATGAAAATTAAATACTACAAAAAATGTACCTCAGGTCACTGGTCTCCCTGGGCATTGTACACATTTAATCATTATTATTATTATTAGCATTAATAAATGCACCATCCCCATAAGTCCTGGTAAAACTGGAATGCTTGGTGCCATAATTCTTCTTAGGAGCTCATAAGTCTATTTTAGTCTGATAAAACATTACACAGTTTGGATAGTAAAATTCCCATTCAGTTTTCCCATAGACAATGTTATGTGACTGACAGTTGGAGCTCTTTAATAGCTTGGATGGGCATGAAACTCTCCAGGTTGAATCATTCATAGCGTACAAAAGACAACTGTGTTAGAAAATATCTGGTGCTTTCATTCAAACACAAGGGTACAACGGTACAAGGGTACAAGCCTGTGTACATAAAAACTTTGCGGAACAAGTTACCATGGCTCCTAAGGTGCATTTTGGCAGGAAACATCCAATCACAGAACTTAACTCTTTGTGTCTGTTGAGGAAAAAAAAACTATTTCCAACTTCAGTCATTTCACTTTTAAATTGTGGGTCAATTTGGGTTGAATTCAGCAACTATGACACTTTGTTCTCAACTGTAATTTCAATACACTCTGACTGGCTTCTCATCCAGTAACCAGTAAAAGCCAAGGGTCAGTATTATGTACTGTTGTTCACTATGTGAAAAATGATGGACAAAACCTGATTTCGCAGAGACAAAGTTGAAAATATTAAAACTAGTGGCCATGACAGTAGCTTGTGGTGGCTAATGTTAGCTACTGTTTGCTAGCCCAAGATAAACAGCAATGTATAACTGACATTAAGATTATTTTTGCATCAGTATTGAACGAACTGGACTGTATATTGATTACAGTATATTAACTGTACATTTTCTGCAAATGCTTATCTTGGTACAGGGTCGTGGCCTTTGCTGACATTGGGCAAGAGGCAGGGTACACCCTGGACAGGTTGCCAGGTTATCCCAGGGCTGACACATACAGACCATTCACATCTACGGGCAATTTAGAGTCACCAATTAACTCAACCTGACCTGCATGTCTTTGGATTTTGGGAGGAAGCTGGAATACCCAGAGAAAACCCACCCTGACATGGGGAGAGCATGCAAACTCCACAAAGAAGGACCCCAGCTGGCCGGTAGATTCGAACCCGGAGCCCCCTTGCGAGGTGACAGTGCTAACCACTGCACCACTGCCACCCTCCACCCTTGCCACCCTCAATCATATATTTTTGCTAAAGAAATAACTGCACTTAAAGCTTTTCTTTAGAAGAAGGATGTGTACGCCCTATTTTCGACAGGATTTTGCAAAAGATAAATATAGCCTACCAACTGGCTCCCTACTCAACTGGCTTTGACCAAGTCCTAATCCAATGTACTGTGATTGGCCATCTACACTGTGGACCATGGTAACTGGCTGCTCAGTGTTAGGTCACATGTTGATAAGCCGCTGATAGCGCCTGTTGGAATTTGTTGTTGAATGTTGAAGTTTTAGACTAATTTGAATTTGCAGTTTGGTCTGGCGATGTCAGGCTAATAGTCTCTGGCACTGGTCTCTGCAACAAGTACAGTTTGCACGGCATTATAAATAGACTTGTTTTTCATCACTGGGATTAAATTGACAGGACGCTAAAGGCCAATTTCCACCAGATGCGTGTTGGTTGCGTCTCCGCTCCGGCACGGCAGCGGAGCCGATAGGATTCAATTCTAGTCAATGTGTGTGTTTCCACCGGCTGCGGCTGGCCTGCGTTCCGGCTCCATCTCAGCTCCGGCACTCCGGAGCCCTCCGCAACAGATATGCAGGACTTCTATTTTTGCCGGACGCCGGAGCACAACGCAGCAATTCAGCACAGAGCAGATCGTGCGGGGCAGGAAGTCGTGCACAGAAACACAATAAAACATCCGGTTAATTTTCAAAATAAAATACACAGTGTTCACGGCGGATCATATTTCCCTGCACTACACCTTGAAAACTACATAATGGGCAGAGGCAGGCCTGAAGTCAACAGGTCAGAGGTTTTCAGACGTCATTTCACCCCGTTAACACCATGGACGAGGAGATATTAATCATGGCAGTGCACCGAGATGTCTTCCGGCAGAGCTGCACCGCACCGCACAGCAAACGCAGCCGGTGGGTATTGACGGACGGCGGAGCACGCAGCGGATAACCAGTGCTGCCGTTCCGCAACGGACACGCATCCAGTGGAAATCCAGCGTCACACTCCTCTTAACAACTATTAGACGGATTGCCATGAATGAAGCTGCAGATATCCATGGTGCCCTCTGATAAGCTTATTCTTTAGCATCAGCTGTGCTTTGTGTGTAGCACTAATTAGCAAATTAGCACACTATGAGACACACTACATGACAAACATTACCTTAGCATACTAACATTAGCATTGAGCTTAAAGCTATGTTTCAAAAAGGTGTGGACGCTTAGTCCAGTTAGAGTGATTTTTACATGTACAAGTGTTTGTTGTACTCTGAACTGTAATTTTTCCATTTCTTCTCACCAACAAGGACCAACAACTGATCTCAGTGGCGGTCTTTACATAATAAAGATAACTAAGATTCAGAAAAGGTTGAATTAGAAACACATAAAGCAGCTGTTGGTCTCCCACCACTTGTTATTTTATCTGCCTTCTGCGTTAGATTTTTTCATCGGCAATAAACGAGGACCAGTGGGGCGCTTTTATCACAGTACCACTGAGACTGCAAGCCAAGAAGCTATAAATGAAAGATGGACCAGGGAACACTGGCAGACCATAATCACACAGAGTCAAAAGTGGATGCATGAAAATAAAAAGCTTTCCATAAATCCCTAATGTTTAGTGAGAAATTGTGATCTTTGTGTGCACATTCATAATTTTATTTATGAGGCTTGTGGATGGATTGTTTTATTTCAAAAAATAAAGTCATACCAAGCAAAATGTATTTCTATAATGTAAATGCGAATGTAATGTCTCATAAATCCTCAACAGGCATGTCTTTGGTGACATTTGGAAGGCGAGAATATAACCTAAGCAAACATATATCAACCTACTTAGCAGTCAGGCAGTGGTAAGATACAGGACCACTGAGGCTTCATTAACAAATATAATAATGAAAGTAAGTTGTTTGGTGTCGATGTTCCGACTATTTTCAAACTAAAGTGTAATTTTCCATTGAAAAGCAATGCACAAATCCACAGCCCTCTCTCTGACTCTCTGAGGGAATACTGAGATGTATAGAGTTGGAAAATGAAGACAAAGAATATAACCAGCACCATCAGTAAATTCTTATGTCAACACTCCCGCGTCAATATGGGGATTACTGTATTCAGTGTAATTCCTTTGGTATAATCCACGCGTTTGTATTCCTGTCCCTCAGGAGAGGATTCAGATCCAGCAGATTTATTCCACCACATCATCCTTTCATTTGAGAATTGTGCCTCAGACGCATATCTCATTCCTCATTCAGCATCCGACACATTAGATAATTTACAGATAATGGTGCATGTTTGTCACATAATCTAAATATAAAAAAAACAAAGTGGGATTATGCTGCAGTGCATTGCATTCCATGTGTGTGTGTGTGTGCGTGTGTGCATCCTAACCAGGTCTCATATGACTGCAGAGGGGTGATGGGAGATGGATTGTGGGGTGAGATACTCCTCTGGTGGAGAACAGGTTTCATTGCAGGCATGACTTCATGCAGTCTGTCCTGATGCTTAATGAGTTAACCTGAGGACAGATAGTTACTCATCCACCATTCAGATTACAGCAGTTCATTTAGGGTTGCTTTAGTTAAAATAAGTTTTTGTGCAAAAGTTGATTTGTTATTTTGTGGACAATTTATTGATGGTGGAAAGGAAAACAATTACACTGACTATATGTTATTAATGTTATGGTAATGGAATTTTTATTGTAGTCCTCTGTCTGCTGCTGTGACCAATCTTCTCTCCTGTGTATTTTATCATCATTAAAATGCAGATTCAATGATTAATATTGCATTGCATATCTATTCTTGAGTGTTTTATAGCCCTCAGATGAATTGGTGGGTTAAAAGAGTCTGGAATGGTTCATCTGTCATTTTAACAATATGTTTGTTTGATTTATTTAATTTTTATACATGATTTAAATCATCAGCTTTCCATAAGGTGGTCAAAAAAGGTCATATGAATTTTCTAAGGATCTTTTCATTTACTTTTTGTGTTAGGTATCTACAGTATTAATCGTAGCCACACCTAAATTAAAGTTAAGAATATTTAATACAAAATGCAAACGAGACTTTGTATCTCAATGGGAATATCCCATGATAAAATAAAGGCTATAAAACAATTTTAGGGAATTAAATAAAACATTGAAGAGAACATTGAGAATGTTATAGTTATTGAAATACAAATATTTGTTTCTTACTATGTTTTTAATGTGTTAAAATGTACAATTAAAGGTCCAGTATGTAGGATTTAGGGGGATATATAGGCAGAAATGGAATTTAATATTCATAACTAGGTTATTATCAGTGTATTATTAGATGAAACTGTTTTAGAACGTGGCGGTAAAAGGTTGCAGCGGTCTGAGCTCAACTCAATCTGGCTGATCATGTCACCTGCAACTCAGCTGGTCAAATCACCAGAGGCTGGTTTTGGGACATAAAGCAAGTCACCTGGTTCTATAGCCAATCGACCTGTAGTGAAGTCCACTGGTCGAGTCAAAATGACCGCCAATGAGCCCTCTTTTTCCGTTCTCACGGTGTGCCAGTGTTGGACGGTGGGTCGCTACTGCTCGCTGTATGTGCTTATGTCCCTTCACACACACACATTCTCATTGACTTATTAATTGGCATTGGTTATTTGTATTATTGTGGCGTATTCATTATGAATACAGTCCATCTGATGCTTGTTTTCTTTATACTTCTACCATTTCATCACAACTACAAATACAACTGTAGCCAGTGTCTCACTATCACTATCATTTTTCATATTTTCAGAAGTTACAAATTATATTCAGCCACAAAATAAGCCTGAAAAGCTGGAAGTTGGAGCGGAAGTACAGTTGTTGCATAGAGATGATACACCATCTCATCGAGTTGCATTGGTGGGAACGTTGCAGAACGTCGTGTTGCAAGTAGTCGCCTTTTTCACCTCATCTCGTTGCGAATCTTTAGTCTGGACTGGGCTTAAGAATCGTTGTGTTTTCACTATTTGGAATGAGCTGCTTATGTCTATAGGCCTATACAAAGTCGGTCCCCTTCCGTTGAGTCTGTCATGTTGTTTCTACAGTAACCCAGACAGGGCGTAAAATTAACTTTTTACCTCATCTGCCATTGGCTAGTGACCTCCAAAAATTTACCAGCCAAGCATATTTTTCACCAGCCAAATAAAAAAATCATGCCTTGTTTGACTAAAAATAATTACCATATGTTTTTAGAATGAAAATCCAACTTTGTCCTCTGTGTTTCTTTGGCGTGCTTGCGGCAAAAGCTGCAGCTCATCGTGTTGGTGTGGGGGTTGTAGGTCAGCCATGACCGCGGCTGGCCAGCCTCGTCTAGTTTCTATTTTTCAATAAAACGCCATGCAACATTTTTATACTCCGTTAACTGTCTGTTCTTCTTGTCCAAGTCCAACATGTTCATCTTCGTTTTTCCTCTTTTCTGGCGGTGGCTTCACGGCAGGAATGTGTCGCCACATCTTGCTCAGAAGTGACCATAAAATGCCTGGGATCCTGATAGCTGACATCATGCGTTCCCAGCACACGTACAATAAGCCGCGAGCTGGCAGAAATGGTCGAAGCACATAAAAAACCCACATGCAATTCAAAATTTTCCATCGGCCACTGGTGGGTGTGTGTTTTTGTTTTACACACCAAACTAATTTTTTACCCACCATTGGCACTTGGCGGGTGTTAATTTTACGCCCTGAACCCAGACCAGACAAATGTAACACTGGGTCTAGATAGGGCCATTTGTGTTTTTGTGCTTGGCACAAGTGAGAAGTTTCAGTTGTAATCTACAACATTACCACTAGATGTCACTAAATCCTTCACAGTAGACCTTTAATTGTACTGTAGAATTCAAATTATTATTTTGAGCAAATTTATGAAGGTACCATTTGCTGCATTTATTAACAAAATATCAACTCTAAAAACTTATAGAAGGATGTATGTTCCAATGACACAGGTATCTATTGATGAATACATGTTTATTTTTACATGAATCACAGTGCATTTGATTGTCAACATAAACACAGAGGCTGAGCATAGCATAACATATTGTTTTTTCCACAGAGAGGAGTGCAACACATCTCCTTGTTCCATTAGGGAAGTCTTTTATGTGAAAAGAAGCCACCTTGGGACAGCTCCACTGATTGACGTACAAAGAGTGCATTATGACTGAGTGCCTGCCAGGGTCAAGTCAGTGCATAGGCTGCAAGTTTGTATTCATCTCAATATTCATCATCTATCAGCTTTATTTCCCATGATGGGAACTTATCAACAGGATTGTTTTGAGCTGATCATCTTTGCAGCTTCCTTCAAAAACTGTCAGAGCTCAAACATACACGACAGTGCTTCAAATGCAAAATGCAAATGAATGGGAAGTGTCTCCAGAAGATAAAATGAAAGGATAATATTCTTTGTTTAAAAACTGTGAAATGAAAGTACTCTCAGATATCTTGACCCTTGAAAATATGAGTTATTAAAAGTACAATATTCAATTCTACCTATACACACGTGGAATTTACTAATTATTTTAAGTATAGGAGTTTCTGTTGCGATAATTATGTTTAAGTCTGATGATATAAATTACACTTGCAGTCAAGTAAAGCAGTACTGTAGGATACAAGTTCAATTTTAATGCTATTTAAATATTCTGAAAGAAACCCCTTTTGAGCCTGGTGGTAAACAGGCGTAAGCTTATCATATATTCTTTCCTTTAATCCTCACATCAAACGCATTACGCAATCACGTTCAGCTTTCGGTTGCCAACGTTATTCTATTGTTGTATTATTTCATTATTGATTTAAATTGTTGGAAGGGAATAGATGATTTATTCAATGTAGGAAGAACAATCTTCAGTGCAGCCTCATTATAATGCATGATTCTTCTATCAAAAGCCAAAAACAGAAAATATGCCCAGCACTCAGTCACAGGTGCTGGACCGGAAATAATTCCACCTCTAGGCTCTTCATCAGCCTGAAACAAGCTGCCAACATTATTGTAATCCACTTTCAATTATTTATCCTTCATGAGAACCACTTTGCATGATTGTGGATCTTCTGGTTTTAAGGTCATCTGACTAGTGATTGTGAATCGGTTGGATACTCTAATGTTGGACACATTTCCACAAAAGATCCCAAGAGACAATTTAGAGCTAACCATCTCAAGCTTCACAGATTCTTGCCAACACACGTCCAGTATTTCAACTGAGGATTTTGTCAGTGGGCTAAAGGTTTGTACTGCAATTACCACTGCCCAGTGGACTTCTAGATCACAATTATCACTTCTCCCTGTACAATAAGGTGACCTTTGTGTTCACCTTTTCTCTGGAACAGTGACAGTAATTGAACTTGTTGTTGTTAAAGGGAGCTCAGCTGTGTCTCTACATGGATTTGTTCTGCTTGAAGGCCTCAGCCACTATAAGCCTTTACTGACCACAAATACTAATTTGCAAATATGACGGATGAAACACTGGCAGAATTAATATGTTTTGATATGTTTGAACTAGAGGCTAACATTTACTGCAGCATGAGAAAATAATTTCCAAACAAATCTCCTAATAGGAATTTATAAAATTAGGAATAAATCAGTTTTAGGAATTGCCACCTGCCTCTGGTTAGCAAGTGTTAGCAAATAAAGGCTAGCAGAGAGAGACTTTTTGTGTGTGTTTTTGTTTCCCCAAAAAAGTTTCTTGTAACAGAGTGTGGCATGAGCAGGCAAGTAAAGTTTGTTGCGACAAAGCCACCTTGGGGATTTCACCCAAGGAAATTATTAAGAATTCTAAGATAATGACATCACACAGGTCAAATTAATCCACAGGGTCAGAGGTGTGTTACCATGAAAACAATGCATTTATTTAACAAAAAATGACCCACAATATGCAACTTAAAGCTAAAATGTCATGAACACCAGGATTTAAATAAGCTCTAACCACTGATAACAAAGTAATAATAATTAGCACTCAGGCAGGGGACTTAAGGGGAGTGAGGACAAGGCTGGGGCTTACCACAGTAGCAGGGAATCAAAAAGGGTAGAGAGGTTCACAAACTAACCACTTGTGACACTGCACACCGTGGAAAAAAGCAATGGTGAAAAATACCACCACCAGGGCATTGGATTGCGCCCTATGCCCGCAGCACCTGTCAAAAGAGGGAAAGAGGGTGATTGAAACACTGTCGTGAGGTGCTATAGATATTCCTGGTGTTCATGACATTTTAGCTTTACGTTGCATATTGTTGATTCATTTTTGTTACATAAATTCTTTCTTTTTACAGTGTCTGATCCCATGGATTTATTCAAACCATAGTGACCTCATTAGCTTTACGCATTCTTAATAATTTCGTTGGGTGAAATTCCCAAGGTGGTGTTGTCACAACAAACTTTCCTCGCCTCCTCACGCCACAAGAGTGCTACTCAACTACTATGGTGTCTTTTGATGCCCTTTTAGCTTCCAAAAGTCTGAGAGGTGGACAAGCGGAGTATCAGCATTTACTAGGCAGGGTCCAATGGTGCTTCTGAGTTGCACCATGGGTATTGTAGCATCCAGTGTTTTTGGACCTTGATTCATTCATTCATTTTCTGTAACTGCTTATCCTGTTGGGGGTCGCAGGGGGGCTGGAGCCTATCCCAGCCTATCCCAGCTGACACTGGGCGAGAGCCAGGGTACACCCTGGACAGGTCTGCAGACTATCACAGGGCTGACACATAGAAACAGACAACCACTGACACTCACATTCACACCTATGGGCAATTTAGAGTCACCAATTAACCTGCATGTCTTTCGATTGTGGGAGGAAGCCAGAGCACCCGGAGGGAACCCACACTGACACAAGAAGAACATGCAAGCTCTGCACTCCCACCCTGGGTTCGAAACCCCCCACCCTGGGTTCGAAACCCCCCATCCTGGGTTCGAACCAGGTACCCTCTTGCTGTAAGGCAACAATGCTAACCACTTTACCACCATGCCACCACTTGATTCATACTCAGGGGGAAAAGTAAAGCACTGGGTGTTTGTTTAAGGTTCAGTGTGTAGGATTTAGTGACATCTAGCAGTGAGGTTGTAGACTGCATGTAGAAAAAAAGAGAGTGTGAATGGCTCTATCCAAAGCCAGTGTTTGGTTTGTCCATACTGGGCTAATGTAGAACAACATCAGATTTCATGGACAAAGACCCACATGTTAAGGAGATATAAATGGCTCATTCTAAGGTTACAAAAACACAACAATGCTTAGTTTCTGTTGATTATACACAAATGAAAACATAGTAATATAGTGGATATGGATATGATATATACCATTTCTGCCAATAAATGCCCCTATATCCTACACACTGGACCTTAAAACAATTGACTAATTAGTTCATTTATTTATTAACAAAATGAAGACACATTTAACATTTAGAAAATGATGACAGAAGATGCAAAGGTGTTGATGACTGTATATGCTTTTTTATTAATAAACAAATTGTAAAAAAACAACAACTTGAAAACCCTTAAAAATACTGGTTGAGAGTGGTCTTATTTTGCCTTGTAGCATATGACAATGGAGAGAAACAATATCTCACTGAATTATTGAAAACCTAGTTAATAACAGTCATATATGTAATTACGGATGATAACATTATTGCTTGGATTAATAATTTCCAAAAACAGAACTATTTACAATAAGATTAAAATCCTGGAATGGTTCATGGCACTGATGTGATGAAGTTACTTTCAGTTTATTCAATAATATGGTTACTTTGCCAGTAATGGAGCAACAACCCACTCAAATATTTATTAACACATTTTAATAGTTGTGGTCTTTTTTATGTCTTTTTAAAACCAATTAAAGTTGAGATAAGATAAAGCCACAGACACACTACATTCAGTATTTTGAATTGTTAAGATGTAACCTCTGAATGAACTGAAAGTAAACTTGCAATATACTGTACAAGCTTGTGTGAAGATTCATTTCCAAAACCCCTGAATCTGTAGTACAATCACAAAGCCAAGTAATGTGTTCCATAAACTGTAAACATAAAAATGTGTATAATATGTATGTCTCTCTGAAATACATATTATACACAGATAAATTCTCCGATAAATCACTTTTCCTCACATAAGTGTGTTACAACAGCAAAGTGGATAGAATTAGCTCTCCCTCTCTTCGCAGGGAAATAAACACCGTCGTCTTAAATCCTTGGCAAGGCCGGCTAATCCATAATCCCACTGGCCCTTCATTGGCCCCTTTAGTCTCTGTGCAAGGCTTGTCCAACAACACACAGGTCAGGGTGTGACGCAGAGCGTAGTGTAGGTCTGAGGTTTGATTGGCTCTCCCATAGTTCTTCGTCCCTGGTTGGTTCATCGTCCAGCCTATGAAAATGAATGGAGGATGTTGTCATTAGCAATTGGGGAAGTGGACCAGGTGGGTTTGTGTCAATTATAAACAGGAAGGTGCATGTATGAAATTAGTTAGTGAAGTGAGTTTATTCGGTTACTCTGGAAGAAAACATGCCAGGCCATATAGGCACAACCCCCCTAAAATTAGAGATTCACTTGAGAGATTCAAAAGACTATTTTTTTATCTCTTATACTCTATGTGTTACTCAACTGATCTAGCTGATCAGTTAGATATTCAAACAAGATACTGTATTAGAGACAACTGAATTTGCTTATCTTTGACCCAATCATGCCTCAGTAGACATAGTTGTGATACTAATTTAATATAATGTGTACATACAGTATATGGGTAATCATATTTGTAACATGGCTTTGCAGCATTTTCCGTCACCTTCAAAGCTAACTGCAGTAGTGTTGATACTGATGTTAAGTAAGAGCTCAATATGTCTGCCTTGGTAAACATAAAAACATGTCTAAAAACCAAGCTGTGTATGTGTCAGCCATTTTTAAGAAAGATCATCAATGTAACAGTGAGGTAGTGTTGGTAACATGTTATTTTATAAGTCCTCTACTTTACTACTAAATTTCAGAAATTGCCAATTTCCTAGAAAGGAGCTGGATATTTTGTGGAAAGGGTTGTGTATTTCAGCAGTATACTGGGGAATGGGGGAAATGGTCAGGTGCTACAGTTGTCAGCTAATGCAGGTAAACATACACTGAACAACTGTGAAGCATTAACTTACAAATAAACATTCACTTTGTTACCGAGTTGTTGCTATTGTTGTTTCGGCATTTTAACAGCTTCTTATAAACATACTTACATACTGTTGGGATATTTTCAAAAAAATTAACCTTTTTATACCAGCAAATTTCTCCAAAAATTTACAGGAAATATGGAATAAGGGTACTTAAAAAATATACCATTATAAAAGATTGAATGAAAAGCCAAATTTAAGGATTTGAGATGTGTAACATGGTAAACACTCACCCCTGTGAGTATATTGCTGGCTCACTCCCACAGGTCTCAGCCACTGAGATGCCTGGCGCTCTTGGTGGCAGACTTAGACTTGGCCTTCGTTCTGAATGGCTACGTCGGATGAAGGGTCGAGGTCCTTGAATAGATACAGGAAACCTCCCACGACTCCCCCAAGAACGTGGGAGAAAAGAGACCCCAGTAGAGGTCCATGCTTGAGGGGGTCGGGGAACTGGACAAGGCTGGGCTTCAAACAGGGATGAGGAGACAGGGCAGAAGACTGAACGAGCATTACTGATCATCCGAGGACTAGACAAGTCTTCGCTGCTGTTCTCCCTTGACCATCTTTGTACCTTTGGCGAAGCTGGTGGAGACGGTGCTTTGAAAGGGTAGGAGGAGGATGAATTTGAGTTCTGTTTTGCAACAGGTGGGCTGGGGAGCCTCCCTTGGATTGCAGGTGGTGTAGGGAGTTTCCTGTTAACAGGAGGGCTAGCAGAAGAGGGTGGAGTAGGTTGCCTTTTGAAGGTGTGGGGACTGGGAAGTCTTCGATGTAGACTGCTTGGTGCAGAAGGTGTGGATGGTAACATTCGCCCCTTATGCATGGGTGGTGTGGCAGGTGGCTGGCTCCTGACGACTGAAGAAGGAGGCACTGTTGATGCTGTAGTGTTAGATCCAGGCACTGAAAGGTTGCCACCATCTTGTATGTCTGCTGATTCTTCTTGACTGGCAGATGGATTTGTTACTAGAGAATTTGTTGACAATCTCTGTGAGTCTGATGAGTGTCTTAGGTGTATCATCTTTCTGTCTTGCTGATACGAGGAATCCTTTTCCTTTCCACTTGGGTCTGCCTCCTGTTGAACATCTGGTTGGCTGGCCTTTGATGGAGCAGATGCACCTTGTTGATCTGCTCTAACAAGGGGGGAAATCTTGGAAACTTGTGGAGGGCCTCCTTTACTTGGCAGCACCGTCACTGACTGAACTGAGGCCTTCAATCGCTGAGATACTAAAGCCCTCTTTAATACAGGTGATTTTCTGACTTTGGTAGCCCCTTCATTAGCTACACCAGTTAAAAGACTCTGGGCACTTTCGAAAGAATTGTCCATTAATACTTCCAGTGGAGGCGGAGGAAGACTGTCCAGATCTAAGTCACTGGTTTTCTCCAATGCAGTGGATTCAGGTCTACAGCTGGTTATCCCAGTGCTAAGCACAGCTTCCACATTGCCTAAACCAGGTAACACTGGGACGCCACACTTCCGTACTCCTCTGAGAGGCCCCAGAACTTTAGGACCATCTAGATCCTCTATTCCTTGACTGAAGGTATCAATTAGTCTTTTAACTGAGTTTCTGCCTCTGTAAAGGCCTGAAGATGGTCGTGGTGATGAAGGAGGGCTAGGGGGTGGGGTGGCTTTTATAGGACCCTTTAATATTTTCTGGTCCTTCAGTTTATCTTCTTCCACATCACTGACTACCTCCTGTTTTTTTGCATTGCGCCTTGTAAGGCCTGCTTTGTCATCAGGTGGTTGGGGATTGCTGTTTTTCTGAAGCAAGGGTTGTTTGCGATTTCTTGCTGGAGATTGTGCTGGTGAGGTTCCTTGATTTTGTTTTGATGGAGGGTTCTTAACACTTCCACCTGCCTTGCTTTTACTCATCCTCTGCAACCTCTGGTTTAAATCCTTCTGGGTCCTTTCTAATTCAAGCAGAGTTGGATCTTCTCCTTTGCTCCGCAGGGATTCTGCTGACTGGGAACGTCGCTCTCTAGTCACTGGGGTCTTTTTTGACACTGCCTTCCGAGTAGGTGCCGTTGTTTGAGGCCTCCTTGGAGATCGTTCGACTTCCTCAGTCCACTGCCGTCTACTGGTTTTTGGGCTGCCAGCTGTCTTTGTTTTGGCACTAGCGTTCTGTGATGGAACAAACTGTATCCTACCACTTATAGCATTTTTCATTTTGAGAGTCATTTCAACATTTTGAGGATTCTCTATTCGCTTTGGGGGTAGGCGGCGTGGTTGTTGTTGCTTGTGGTCTACGGGTGAAGAATTTGATCGCTTTCTCAACCCTACTTGCACATCTTTCACACCTCTGTCCATATCCTCCTCATCATCATTGTCGTCTTCCTCCCCATAATCTAAAGAGACTGATCCTAGCAATGAGTCTCTGTGGTAATTAGCCATTATAGTACATGTAGAACCTAATGAGTTGAGTGAGGTGAGGGAAACACTTGGACTTATTTGACTTGCAAGCTTTTGCCTTGATATTCCTTGCCTAATGTCCATGGGGATGTATCCCAAAGGACTGACAGAGGTAGTCCTATTTGTCCCAGTAGATGCACAACTCTCTCGTCTATGGCGTCTTTCAGATCCAGCAAGGGATTCACTCTCAGCTCCAATACCACTGTCCTCACTAAAGAGAGCAGAATCCTCTGGCCCAGGCTTGCGCAAAGAGGCCATTTCAATGTGAGATAAGAGTTGCATTAGCCTAGTCTCTACTGCACGTTTGACTTTCAGTTTCTCCTCTAAAAGCTCAGAGACAGAGGCAAAGTACTCCACTGCCTCCTCTAAAGCAGAGTCCCCAATTCCGCCAACAGTCTGGCTCACATTTCGCATTCTCTGTGTGGTGTACTGAAGCAGCTGCTGCAACAAATCCGGTGGGGGCTCAATATTAGCAGAGCCAGACTTAAAAGGTGGAGAAGATGAGAGGTTTTTCATTTGACTTGGCCAAGCAAGATGTTCTCCATTTTCTTTTAAAACTTTTTCTCCCTCGTCTGCCATCTCTTCCAGTCCCTGAATTATTTCCTCATAGCGTAAAGCCATAAAAGCAACCATAGTCTGTACAGAAACCTGTGTTTGGGTTGCTTCTTCCAGGAGTCCTAGTAAAGCGTCATATTTGTTTATGCTGGGATTCAAAAAGGCATAAGCAGCTTGGTGAGCTTTTACCAAAGGTTCTGGGAAGTCCACTTTCTGTTCTGTAAGTAGTTTGTCTTTCTCCTTGTCTTTCTTCTTTAGCCCCTTAATACCTCTGGTATTTTTTTTAGGTTTTCTGACAGGCTTTTTTTCTGTCCCATCCTGCTTGTCAACATTTTTGTCTTTTCTCTGTGAAACTGTGTTGTTGTCCGTTCCTTGACTCCCCAGTTTATCCATGTTTACTACTCCAGGGGCGAGGTCAGCCACATGTCTCTTTTTCTGTGGTGTCATTTGAGCCTCTTTTTGAAATACCTGGGTTTGTCCGGCTGCCTTCCTCTCCTTTGTATCTCCATCTGTTGATTCAGTTGAATTTTGATTCTCTCCATCTTCAAAGTGAGAATCTCTGGGGCTTTCTTGAGGTGCAGGAGGAAGCATTCTCCCCTTCCTCGTGGGGCCGAGAACCCCAAAATGGTTTCCTTTGGATGGTGAGCAGCCCATTCTGGATGTTCTCAAATACAAGCTGATTTTTGTTTCTTCTTTGAGACTCCAACACAGCAATGCAGTAAATGATGCAAAGAATAGCCAAGGTCCTCAGCCACCTGCTGTATCTGTCATTTTCAGATGGCTGAGGTTGTCGAGACTGATAAGATCCCTCCCCGCAAGGATGCTACCAAAACAAAACACTGACACATACATTTTACAGATCTCTCCCACCTGTCATAGGAAAAAAATCCACAGATCGATGGTCATGTTTATATTAAAAAAAAATCCTTGTAGCGTGCTCTGAAACTCATCCTCCTCTACCTTACAAAGGACAAGCAGCTGAGAGGATTAGTGAGGCTTTCAGTGAACTCCTCAGCATGCACATATGTCACGTTAAACCATATAAAACTCACCTACTTGTAAGACTATAAGCTCATTTGCGTAACGAGAGCTGGCCTCAGGTGGCTTTTTATAGCATGCAAAACAATATCTCCCCATTTAGCAGCCATTTCCATTGCAGAAAGAAAAGAAAAAATAAATGAAAAAGCTTTTTTTTCAATTGCATTTCATGCAGTTGCAGTTATATTCAGGTAACAGGTACTAATAGTTATATTCTATCAGAAGTGATATGATATAAAAAAAAACAATTTCACTGATGCTTTAATAAACATTGATAATGTTTCCATTTGCTGTCTAAAAACAGGCTTTAATACCTTTGTCATACAGTTGTTCAGTAAGTTATTTTGGTGATTTGCTGATCCTCTCTTAACGTCTTTATCGAGCATCAGTGCAGTGGAACAGTGAGCCAGTCTTTAAAATAACTTGAACTACCTTTGCCTCTCAGTAGTAGACTAAAATAAAAAATAGAAAAGATTATAGTAGTTTATCTTTCCTCTCAGATTTTTTCTTTTTCATTCTTTCAAGGAAAAATAACAAATTAATTTAACTAAATGGGAAAAAATGAGATAAAATAAACAACATTGATGTATTAGAAGGATCTATAGTTTAGATCAGAATGACAACATGTACACTGAACCATGATGTGATAAAGACTTTTTTCACAAAACATTATTTGCCTTTTTTGCACATAACTTGCAACATTATATTTTGTGTAGATATGTTAACTGCCATTTGTTTGTGAAAACATTTCTCCCATTTGGCTTCTCTTTAACACATTTCTGGTTAGATGTGTATTCATGTGTCTACTCTAAGTATTGTATAAATTGGTACAAACTTGATCTCTTAAGTATGGCAGAGGTTTATCACTATACGAATAAGAATTAGCTACAATCAGCATTACAGAAAAGTGACTATTTTTACCCTCATCCATATCCTATGTAACCCGTTTGCCTCAGCATGTTCTTGTGAGACAATCATTGAAACTACTGTAATTGTTTTGTATTTTTCTCTCTTTTTTGTTTATTTAATATCTGTATTTGTAATCTCTGACAAGAGATTTGATGCATTATTGTTTTGCAATAATAATAAAAAGAACCAGCCAGTTTCAGACTCCATTTTCATAAAGTATAGCTGCTCGCTCTTTAATAACTGGAATATTATAGCCTTACAAGTTACTGAAAATAACAAACAAATCCAATCAAGTGTTAAGGCCACCCTTCTATTTTTAATAGTTATTTATTAGCAAAGACACAACAATGTTTAATGTCAAACAGAAATTTTGGTTGTGAAAATACTGATCTTGGGCCCCTAAGAATCCTTACTTTTTTAAGTAGCTATGTCTTATATGGAGAGTTGGAAAGTTGATTTTTCAGTGTGAATTTTCTACTTCTTAAATTGTGGTAATACAACTAAATGAACCCTACTTTGGTCTCAGCAGCACCCCGTGGCTTACTAAAATCACATTCCACAATCTTAACTAAACTCAATTACTAAAATAATGTAATTTTACCACCATGTTACTACCATTTTTATGGAAAGAGAAACCGATTTAATGATGACATCCCATGTGTAATTTATTCCATAGTAGTTTTATCTTTATGTGGATGTGTCTATCGAGTATGTAATGTGGGTTTTACATTTTTAATACTAAGAAATACATGCTGGAGGTTGGACAGGGAGAAGAAGAAGAAGCAGATGCAGATGCAGAAGCAGAAGAAGAAGAAGTCCACGATTGGTCCTCCTCGCGTGCACGTGAACTGTTGAGCGATTGGCGCGGATCCTGAAGCGCGTTCCCAAACCACCTTCACCTCCGGTCAGTGCTTTGTAAATACTGGTAACTTATAACCTTTTTAGCTTTAATAAACGTTGTTATAGTTGCATTCTCTCCTGTTTTCAAGGACATTATTGACATCTGCTCTTAGCGCCATTACGTTTTGTACCGTTGTGTGTCTGATACAGGTGTTAGTAACACCGACAATTGTCGTCTTTTCATCGGGTTTTAAAGGTAAGCTAGCTAACGTTAGCTAATCGCTCATCTTTGCTTTATTGACTGAAACCAAAAGCAAGAGCCGCGGAGGTGAGGACTGGGTTGGAGACGGTCTTAGTGTTAAAGTTAGTTTAACTTTAAGACTTGTTTGTCGAGTTTATTACTAAGTTAACGGTTCAAACAACTTCCTGCAAGCTGTTGTAATTTGTCAGCTTTCTAGCTTGGTGACTGAGAGTTGGCTTAATACCTAGTTGTCATTAAGATGGACGTAGTGAAAGTCATTTTCAAGGTTGAACTTCCCACAATTTTTTTTAATTAAACAAGCAATTTGAAGAAACCTTACTTTGGGTTTGTAGCTAAGCAAGCTAAGTTACTTTTAGATATAGACCAACATTACAGATTTTCCTAAAGGGGCTTAACAGTCATGCTGCATTCAAGTGCTCCTGGTATGGTCCCATTTGTAATATGGAAACAACATGGACGCTTCAAGTTCATGTGTTGTATTTTATTGCTTAGAGCATTTAAAAAACGCGTTGATAACAGTTTGACGTTTTATATTAAAAAGTGATTTTGTCCCAGACGTGTTGCCACACCAGTACGTCCCCTAAAATAACGAAAAGACTGCTTTACCTGATTACTGCAAGTAAAAAACTTTTCTAACTAATCGAGGTCAGCAACTAACAGTTACGATCTAATATCGTATCACAAATTACATGTGAGCAAAACATTGATATGCAATATGTGAATTAAAAAATGTGTTACAGTCAACCGAATATTTACTTTTGTGTGCTATATTTCTGTGTATATGACGACAACTTGGCAACTTGTATGCTAACATTTTTTGCTGACATGAGGGGGCGTTTTTCTCTCAGTTGGAAACTAATTTTGTGATTATTCCGACCTCACATGACTACGGGTGCAGCATATGGCACCCTCTGTCCTTTTACTCTCTCTTTGGATAAGGATCTGCCTCTGCGAACTAAATAAATAAATTCATGAATAGAATAGAAGAAATCTCAGGAACAATCGATGTTGTGTGCACCGAATAACTCATACCTCTCCTCCATTTCCTTTCAGAATCATAGACCTTTCCGCTACAGATGATCTAAGCATCTGAAGCATGATGAAGCACACACACAGCTGTTGCCAGGCTTCCCCCTCAAGAACTGCTGGAGTCAGGCTCAGCAGTTCAAACTTGCTCCCAATCAGAAGAGGTCACCGGCTCAAAAGAACCAACGGTCGAGAGACCCAGGGCCTGCTAGGGAAAAGCCAGCCGAGCCAGCGTCGGGATGAGATGTGTTATGTCAAGAAGAGCATGTCCCCGACGATCGGCATCCAGCGGCAGGAAATGGAGTCGTTCTTCAAGCTTTTTGGTGAACGAATAGTCCCAATAATAAGCGTGTTTTAATTAAGTGGTTTCAGAGTGATCAATCTTACTTGAAATAATTCTGTTTGGTTACAGATGATGACCTGATCCATGACTTTCTGTGGATGGACTGTTGCTGTAAAATGACAGACAAGGTAAATGATTTGATAAAAGTGACAGAATCTCTCTGAAGCTTTGAGATGCTCAGATTAACTCCCTCCAACTTTTCTCCCTATTTCATCAGTACCTTCTAGCCATGACCTTTGTGTACTTCAAAAGGGCCCGCTTCACCATCGCTGAATACACCAGGAAGAATTTTTTCATTGCACTGTAAGTTTCAAAGAAAGAAAGAAAAATTCAGCTTTTTTATTTTGATATTCTAGCAAAAAAGGAACCTGTGTGCTGCTGCCTTTACTGCCACAGCTGGGGGAAAAACTGTAACCCTAAATTTGGCTCATGTGCTCGATCTCTAGCTATCTTGCCAACACCATGGAGGAGGATGACGAAGAGAGCAAGTATGAGATCTTTCCATGGACGCTGGGCAAGAACTGGAGGAAGCAGTTTCCTCGCTTCCTCAAGCAGCGGGACAAGCTGTGGGCACGAGTCGAGTACAGAGCTGCTGTCAGCAGGCGCTGCTGTGAAGAGGTACACACACATATAATTGCCTGAGGAGACTGATAAATGGTGTTTCTCTGGGAGTCTTAACAGTCTTGTTTGTGCTGCACACTGCAGTTTTTGTAGCGCTGGTTTAATGCCAGAAGTGCCATCTCTGTTGTTTTTATTTCCTGATGGAGCTGTGCGTGTACATTTCTCAGTCTGTGTCTCCGTATCTCTGTCCTCCAGGTGATGGCCATTGTGTCCTCTCACTTCGTGTGGCAGCGAGAGCGGTCGGAGCACCACAGTGGTGCTCAGCGGCAGTACGCGGACCGAGACTTTACTCGGATTCCCCGCGGGCCCTCGGCCTCTCCAGTCTCCTGCACCCTGTGTAACCGTGGCTCTGGGTTAGATATTGGTCCCGGTTCCTCTTCTCTCTCCAGAGGCTCTTCTGCGCAGAGACCAAAACTTGCCCTTCCACACCCATTCAACTCTGCACTGAGTTTGGAGTTAACCCCACCCAGGGCCGCAGCCTCTCGCAGGAAGACGGAGGAGACTAAAAGCCAGGCGCAGCATTCCTCCTGCTGCTGTGCTGGGGAGGTTCGCGGTAGGTATCACGTTTACTAAAAGCAAAAGGCTGAGACGATCATAAAATCTCAGGAACCTTTTTAAACTTAAGAGATGTTTCTCAAAAGTATTCTAATTTAAAAATAGAAATTATTGCATGTAAGAACCTCCTACGCACTTGTACTGTAGAGGCTGTTATAAGAGGCTCTGGAACCTGCAGGGGGAGCCACAAATTCTTAACATGATCACATCTGTCCAGAAGAGTATTATATATGATTTATTTTTTATTAAGGATTTATCGATCCACCTGACAAGAGCAGGTTCAACAACAGGTGTTTTTCCTGTGTGCAGTCGTTTTCTGTTTCCATCTGTAGCAGACATAATCTTAGAGGAGACTACATTTTACACTGAGAGAAAATGACTTTCTCTCTCTCGCAATGATTTCAATATGTGCAGCACTAGTCTCTCAGGTAGCCAGGTGGAAGCAGACAAGTCACCATCAGGGGTGTGGGAGTGAAGTAAAAAGAATAGATAGAGTTACTGTAGTTTTTAATCATTTTTCTATTTGTTGTCCTGTATGAAAACACCCCAAATAAATACTGTAAGTGGACTACTTGATTACTGTAAGTGAATTATTTATCAGCAGGAGCATAGGAATGATTTTGTCCCCAGCTTTTTGATCAGTGTATACCACTTCAACTGGTGCATGTTGTTTGCTACACACTTAGATACAGTAGGTCTAAAAATGTTTCAGTTACACTCACAATTGATCAATCATTCATATTCATAAAAACATTTTATTCATATTTATCAGGGACAATGATAAGAAGATAAACAAGATAAAATGAAACAAGATGAAACAGATTAATGCAATGATGAACTATTTATTTTTAACAAAAATAAGCAATTGTGTAACAGCAGTTGAAATAGTGTGAAGCAGATTCTCTCCTTCGCTCCATTGCGTATGATGTAATTTGGATTCTGGAATCTGGATTGTGTGTAGATGTGATTTAGCTGGATTACACCTGGGAGGTGAAACTGGAAAAGATGGTGCTGTACACATCCTGTGATACCAACTTAAATATGAACAGGAGCTTGAATATTACATTCAGTAACAGGATTAATTCTAGTGTGTTTCTGATCATCTTTGTTAGATGAATCTTCCTGCGGGTCCACATGTGACACCTCCATGGACTGGATCAGTAAGTAGCGCATCGCACCACCTCAGCAGCACTGACTGAGCTGATCTGCGTGGTGCTGTCTCACCTCTTTAATGCCACTTTTACTCTGAAGAAAAGGTCTGAATCACAAGTTCAACTCACTAGTTTGTGTTTAATGTGAACATGGTGCTGAATTAACGGAACTGTCAGAACAAAGTTAACCATTTAAGTGACTGAGAAATCCATGCATCATACTGTGATGAAAATATATAAAGATTGATGTGGAACACCAAAGACCTGTTTAGCCTGCACTGAGTTCTTGATATTTATTTATTTATTTATGATATTTATGTACTGAAGCACTTCTGTTTTTTTGACACACTTATTTATTCACAGATGTTAAATATAACTGTCAAAAAATGAGTTCGACATTTTGGCTAAATTATAGTTTAGCCTGCGATACATGTCCTTAATGTACTGGGATTCAACTGGGTGTGTTTTTAGGATTGTTGCCAATGTGCCTGTTTCATGGTCCAACACTGCCTCGTGACGTTTTGAATAAAAGCTTGAACCTGTTTGTGTTTTTGAGTCTTTACAGTAAGGAGATAAATAGGTTGATATGTCACAATTATTTTTGTCCAGGCTTTCTCACAGGCAGCACAGCTACCGCACAATCTTCCTCAGTTTCACCAGGAATGCTGAAAATGAAAAAGACAATGAGCGTTTCTTTACAACATCATATACACAGTGTTAAACTGGGACTAGAAATGTGGTGTTGTCTGACCTGTGTGGCTCATTTGTTCAGGATGAGGTCTAGCGATGTAGGGAATACTCCCGAAGGCTGGGTGTTCCTCTGTGGTCATCTCTTCTGAAATATAACCGTACAACTTATAAAGGAAGAGCTCAGAATATAATGTATGACAAACACAAAGGACTTTAAATCACCTTCATCAATCTCATCTGACGCTTCCCCCGCCTCCCTCTGGTCTCCGTCCAGGATCGGAGCTTTCCTGACGCAGTGTTTTCCATCTTTCTGGAGGGCTGGAGCCACCAACCAGTGTCGGTTTGGAACCTCCATGATGCGCTCGCACAGCAAAGGGAGCGCAGAATATCGAATCCCTTCCAGCAGGTCAATGACCTGTGTTATACTGAGTTACAGAGGGATAATCAGAGCAGCGTTTTAAACTGATATAAAACACCCACTTATACTTGTGGGTGTAATGTGCAAAATGCAGTGCATTAACACTTCAGCATGCAGGTGAACACCATAAATGTTTCAGGTGGTATCATGCCTGCCATTTTATTTTTGTTATGCTTTAATCATGTACTCTTGTGTACTCAAGACAAGCCAGGTTTTACACTATACATTATTTAGATCAAGACACATCCCACTTTAAAGACATTTTGGGAAACAGGCTGTGCTTATCTGCTGTCTTGCAGAGAGTTACATGAGAAGCTTGATATCACTCATGTCTGTAAGGTAATGCTGCGTTCCATTTACCTCACAAGTCTGAGATCGGGGCTGGGAATGACATTGCACCCGAGTTGATCACGTTCCAGTTTAACAAGTTGGAAAACCAAGATGTTGGACCAGTTTGAGCCAGCTTACCATTTGATACAAACGCATTACCTTATATTTGGCACATACAAACACTGTATCAATGTGTCCACAGGTAGTAGTTGGACAGGACTGTGTGCACGACTGATTTAATGAGACACAAAAAAGACCGTAAATAACCAGTATATTACTACAGCTTTCACTACTGTTGATGAGAGCAGCCATTTTGGATTTTGAGGTCAGGGTTGGTGAGGTTCCTCTGACTTTCTGAGTTAGTTCAGTTGAAATTCCTAACTAAGAACTAGAAAATTCAGACTACCCAGTGCAAAACCGTACCACGTACTATAAATACGAAGCTGGAGACAGCAGCCGGCTACGTTAGCTTAGCAAAAACACTGGAAACTGGTGGAAACAGCTAGCCTGGCGCTATATGGAGGTTAAAAGAAAATTATTAACCAGTCCCAAGCTCACAAATTAACAAGTTATATCTTCTTTAATTTGTACAACTGATACGTTGTGGTTTTACTCGGGGTTATGTGCTGGACGTAAGGTTTTTTGTTTGTTTTTTTGGCTAGGATGACAAAGGCATTACCCGCCTTACTCTGGCACTGATTGGCTTACCCTGACAGTATTACCCCAACCCTCACCAATCTCACTTGTTTTGCATAAACCTAACCAACCCAACCAACAACATCGACAAGTACTAGCCATTCAGAGGGAGAGCAGAGCAGTTTATGCCTTCACCATCATAGGAAAAAATACTTTGCATTCTGGCATCCTTTGTGCGTCTAACTCCCGGCTCCCGGCCGTGTTTGGTTTGAGACAACACTACCCTGTCGAAAGTTGCGCACTACGCCCATGAGTACATAGCGCACATAGTATACTACATGGAAGTGTACTAACGGAAGTAAGTGATTTGAGACACACCATTAGTAACGTTAGCTAATAGCATTCATGTTCACAATTAGCAAATAATACATAATGGCTGCCAGGCAACCAGCGGAGACTACAACTGGTCGTTTCAAAACTAAAATTAAATAAATGATACAACAAGTTAGTGAATTTTAGAGGCACTGGTAAACAGTCTTTGTGCTAAGCTAAGCTAACATCTGCTGGCTGTAGCGTCAAATTGAGTGGACGTACAGTATATATCCAGCTAGCTTAGATTAGCATAAAGAAATACTGGACTCACTAATAATTGTTTGTTTAATCCCTCTGAAATTTTAAATTTAAAAAAGACTGTTTTTTAGTGTGTCGTTTTTTACACTTCAGTTTTTGTACAGATTACAGAATAAGATCTAACATGTAATGAGTGAGCTTTGGAAAGAGTCAGGCTAACTGCTTCCACCTGTTTCTAGTCTTTATGGTAAGCTAAGCTAACTGGCTGCTGGCGGCTGGCTGTGGCGTCACACTTAATGGATGAGAGTGAGAGAGGTATCAATCTTCTCGTCTAACTGTCGGGGAGAAAGCGATTGAGCTTATTTCCCTAAATGTCAAACTATTCCAAAACAGTATGAAGCCACTGCACTTTGTCAAAGCTCAATATATGCAACTCCAGTTAGCCTCTCGTGTTGGGTCTGGTGTGAAAGGTGACAGTGAAACACCGGAGATACACACTTGGCAAGGTAGACAGCACAAACAGCTCCAGGGTGCAGATGTGGAGTCACAGTGGGTAAAACCAGCTGAGGGTGGGTCATGTCAAGAGCAACCTGCAACAGACAGAATCCATCAGACGAATGAGCCGCTGACACAAAATCTAATTGGTCCTTTAAACCAGACACTGACCGCATGGAATCCCTTAGCAGCGAGGAGCGAGGAAGCCGTACAGAGGTCGGCGTTGTGAAACTGGACGTTATCAGGCCACTCCTCCCCTCGTCGCAGGTTCCAAGACGTCCTCCAGTGCTTGTAGTTCCGCACCGCTCTCGTGTGGTGGTCCTCTCTGACCTCCACACTCAGCACGCTGCCCTTAGAGCCAACTGGGAAAACCAAAAACACACGGTTCATTAGAACATGTAAAACCTAAGCTCTGACACTCTACACTTCAACTTCAGTTTCAATGGAAGTATGACGGGTGCACACCTGCTCTGGACAGGAACAGAGACATGGCCCCTGACCCCGATCCTGACTCCAACACACAGTCTCCCTCTGTGACATCCATCATCATGAGCATAGTAGCTGCATCCTGGGGAAAAAAGAGAGACACAAAAACACAAAACATCTGTGAGGAGAAAACAATCTGTAACAGGAATGCATGTGGCACACAAACAAATACCGTACCTTAGGGTATGAGATGGCTGGCCCCCTCTTCATATACAGCACATAATCTTCCAGACTGGGCCGTCGTAGAAGGAGCGAACCCCCTGTGGTTGTCTTCAGGAAGCAACCTGCAGGCTGCCCGGCAATGTCCTCATGCCAGATCGTCCCCCGGCTGCTATGCAGATGTGTCCCCGGCTTAAGTTCGAACATCTTCCTGAACTCCCCACGCCATTTCCTCCTGTGATACTCAGCGACAACCAGCTCCCCAAACACAAGCAAGCTCTCCCCAGGAAGTGTGGGTGGTGTCAACCCTTCTTCCTCATGAGATGTTCCCCTCATCTGAGCCTCTGATGGGTTTGTCTCTATAGCTGCATCTGAGTCATCCTCTCTTGGGATTCCATTATGTCCACCTTCCTCTTGTGAGCAGTGTGTGCCCGATACCTGGATGTCTGCTTCTCCTTCAGGGTCTTGCTGGTTCTGCTCCCTCAGCTGCATCACCTCAGGGCTCAGGGCGTCCTCAGGCAGCAGGCTGCTGATCCTCTCCAGGGGAGACAGGGGTCGCCTCCTTCTTGACAGCAGTGCCTGCCTGGAGGTCAGTCTGGTGTCTCCCTCATTCTCGTTGCATCTCACAGAAGCAGTTGAAAAGTGTCTGATCTCCCTCCTACATTTGTGGAGCTTTACAAGTGTGTCCCTGCTGATGAGATGTCTCTGAGTGGATGTGCTAATTCTCACCAGTCTGTGCATGAACAGGAGTCTAGCAAAGGGCATCTGCAAAGCCATTCTTTCACTTTACAACATGACTTATAAACGTATACATAAACTAAGGGCTATATCCAGTAAATTAAGCAGATGAAACCTTATAAATGACAGCCGTAGTTGTAAAATATGAATTCCTGCGAAATAAACTACTCAAAATGAATATTACAATAAACCTGGTTGACAGTTCACTTACTCTATTTACAGTGTAACAGCTAACCATTCACTCGTCTTCATTTCCTGTAAGCCCCGGCTCTATTCACACACCAGGGAGGTCACCATGCTGGATAAACACATGCGTGCTACGTCATAACTGAGCGACTGCTGCAGTAATTAAAGTCCACCAGCAGAGGGCGACATCGTAACTAAACTTTATGAAACATAATTCCGCCTCAAATAGATTTTACACTGAAATTCAGCGGTCTTATCTCTCTTATTGCCTTTGTTATTAGGTTTTCTGTCCAATAACCGGGAATATATTGCACACTGTTTGTAATACTGAAGCCGCAGGACAACAATGTGACATACTTTATTAAAACTGCACAGTTTTAGAGAGTTAGGTTTGCACAGCACTGTCTTTCTTTAAAATTATAGCATTTTCGATTTTATGAATTATGCAAATTCATTACATTGATTAATTGGCTGTGTTTATGTGAAATGCAAACATGAGTTTGGCGTCAAAACAGAGATTTATGGCAGATTTATTTTGCTGTTGGTGCGTTCAAGTGCTGTGAAAAGTCGTAAATATGTCAAATGTTATTTCCAACAAAGTGACATAAAGATAAACACATGTAAAGCCTTTATTTGTTGTTGTAAAACAAATTGGAGGAACTGTGTCAGTTTTTTTGACAGTTTTGCTGTTGTAGTTGTTTTATTGAAAGCACACAATGGCATATTTGCAGCAGCTATAAAGGGCCTAATGTAGTGGTGCTATTCGGGGGTGCTTCATCATGCTGGAATGAAGATGTTTCTGTTATTTAAGAAAGTATGGCTTAAGAAAGTATGGTAAAAAGGAAGAATCCCAGTGTGCTGGAAAGTGATAATTATTGGAAGTGGAATTGGAAGTGATAATTATTATTAAAGACGGGAGCAGTAATGCAATGTTAAGAATGCCATTAAATCTCAAAGAAGCAGAAGCTTTAGCTGTTGTAGGGTCAGGGTAGGATTTGTGGAGGACTACATGTACCTGTGAGTGTTCATAAACAAAGAAACTGGACTGGGCTAAACACTGAAGAAGAGTCGGAGCCATCTCTATTTCCTGAGCTTGAGGCCCTTCAACATCTGCCAGGCAACGCTGAGGATTTATGAGTCTGTGGTGGCCTGTTTGCTGCTGGGTGCCGGGGTAGCACCAGGTTGAGGGTATCGACACCCACAGATTCAACAAACTGATTTGCAAGGCTAGTAACGTTGCAGGGGTGGAGCTGGCCTCTGCGGTGGCAAAGTCAGAGAGGAGGATGCTGTCTAAGTTTTGTGTCATCTTGGACAGTGTGTCACTCCCACTCCATTATAAATTCAGTGGTAGACCCAGTGATGCAGCACAGAGCACCACGGGAGGTCATTCCTGCCTGTGGCCATCAAATTTTACAACTCCTCCCTAAGAGTGTCAGACACTCGGGGTCAATAGTCTGGCACTTGGATTTAATTCACCAGTCAGGAGTTAATAATTCCATAATTTATTTATTATAGTGCATTGTGCACAAGAGATTTAAAGGTGCTATAATTCTTTGTAACACTGTCCTAACTGTACATATAATTGGTGGAATAATTCAGCTGCAGCAATACCCTGTGCAGTTTTTCAGCTGTGCAATATTCTTCTCAATATCCTGATTTATTCTCACCAACACCACTCTTGAATGTATATTTAACAATATGTTGCACATACTGTGCATACTTTATTTTTTTATCTTTACTTCTATTTCTACTAATGTATATAGTGTGTTGTACACTGGAGCATCATACACATATTTATATATTTATAACTTACACACTAGTCTTATACATTGCAATGCAGCATAAGACACATATTGTTGTATTTTTTACACACTTTACATGCTTTGAACATTATGCATATTTTATATTTTAAATGTACATATTTTCAAATTTTATGCACTTTATATTTCATTTTTCTATTCTACAGTAAAGTATATCTGATTTTTGATAGTGTCTCTTATTACCAGGGGACTTGAAGGCAGCATGAGTCAACCTGCTTGTTGTCTGGCAGCAGCCAATGGGAGGGCGGCGCTCCTGACGTCCCAACGCGCATGTCCTCAGAGGTCCACACGTGGTTTGTGTAAACCACGCACGCACGCGCGCATACGCAAGCAGCGGCTCAGAAATGGCGGCTGATGGTGGCAGCTCTTCGCTGCAGCTACCCTGCGTTTTTTCACCAAAATCCCGACAGTACTTAGCGCTGTGTGCCCAAGACGGCAGACTGCGCATCTGGAACACAGACAGTAAAACACTTCACCAAGAATACGTGCCTTCAGCTCATTTGAGTGCCACTTGTATCTGCATAGCCTGGGGACCATGCCGGACAGTCAAGGTACGTGAGCCTGCCTTGGAATTAGCTTCAGTGACGCTAGCTAGTGAGGCCCGAGCAAGCTGTCTGTGGTGGAGATTCCTGTAGAAGTGCACACTGTGAACCCAGAAAAGTCTCGCTATCATTTAAGGAAAGTGTACAGAGAGCTGCTAACATCCGGCTGTGTGTTAATGCCGTCATGTCACGGACACGGACGGTTAGGATGATAGCCACGTTAGCAGTCAGCTAGCTTCCAACAGCTGCGCAGGACGCACATGTTAGCCCCACATGGTGGTCCTGAAAACACGGACAATGTTTAAATTTGGCATAACAGGGTAAACTAACGCTAAAGAAAAAATATTGCAGCTACATAAATTCGACTAGTTATTTTTTACTCTGGTCAGACAGTTAGTATTGTAAATAAATTCGTTATTCAAGTTAGCATTAGCCCACCAGAGCTTCAGAAGCGTGTGCCACCGTGACAACTCTTCCGAAAGTTTTATCCCAGTGTATCCACGGCCACTTTGTTAACTGTTTCACACACGTATGTTTAGTTCATGACAGAAAATTAAAAATTGAATCGCAATTATTCATTTTCATGCTGCCTGCAATGTGTTTATTGTGTCCATGTTATTTTAAATTAGCATGTTAGTTCCCATTACTTAACAGGAGGTTGTTGAGCAGGCCATGTTTTATTCAAATGTCAAATACTAGCAGCCAGGCAAACACAACATTTGTTATAAGCTGTTTTATAACTGATAAGTGTTATAATAGACTGACAAGATTACCTTGTACTTGGCTTGTACTTTTATGATATTTAATGTGGCAAATAAATTGATTGAGACAGCCTCCAGTTTAACCAAGCATGCCTCATATGTATGTATTATTATAATGTTTAGTTAGGTTAACATCACAAATGTGCTGTTTCAGGAGGGGCCTCAGAGGAAGAAGAGGAAATCAGAGGCAGGACAGGTGGAGGAGAAGGCAGACCTGTTGGCGATGGGCACAGCAGCAGGCAGTGTCCTAATCTACAGTACAGCAAAGGGAGCTCTGCATTGTACCCTGGTGAGACATTCTGGCTTGTGTGTTACATACTATTAAAGGGAGATAAAGTGTAACATGCTGCTTATGATGCAGTTCTTCCAAATGAGAGAAGTTATCTCCTGGAAATGAATTGTATGTAATAAGAATGTGCTTCTGTTACAGTGACATTTTTAAGTATAGTGTTCACTTTTGAATAGCAGGATAATTTATTTGCCACTGCTAACTGTCATTTTCTGTCTCTGCCAGGATGGAGGCCATAGTGGAGGAGTGAATTGTGTCCAGTGGCACCCTGAGGACAGTTTATTATACAGCGGCTCAGATGATACAAACATTATCGAGTGGGACCTGCAGACAGGCAAGACGAGAAGGTCAGTATCTAGATTACTCTTAGATACACAGTATATTAAAAAAGCTCCTCCTGATCTGTCCAGGCTTGTCTAAACCAAAACACATTTGCTATATTGAGTCACGTTGTTAAACATTATTGTGGTGTTTAGACTCTAAATAGGATGCTGTTGGATTTATGAAGAGAAATAAAATATCACATCCAGAGAGACCTGCAGTTTGTAGTATGGTGCCAGATTAAATGGAGCAAATATTTTCAGTTTATCACACCTCAGACCACTAAAAGTGTCTCGCACCCGAGGCCTTGATGATGTGTTCTCTGATTTTATGTTGAAGAACATTAAATTACAGAAACATACAGTGTGATCACAGCCATGCACTGGTGTAACAGAGCCTGTCTTTTCAGTCAGAAATGATCTTTGACAAGTACAGGCACAGGCTTGTAGAAAGCACATCAGTCAGCAACAGATGACCCGACCCTCTGCCAGTGACATTTTTCCTTGTAACAGGTGATAGCAAAAGTCAGGGCCAGCTCAAAATGAGAAGCCTGCAACCTGAATGTGTCTTTCATTGCCTTTTGCTAGCAAACTATTTTTCCCTCTCTTCCAACTTAATATTGACTCCCCGAGTCATTTGCATAAACTTTCCCCCACTTGTCAAAACTCAGAACAAACTTAATTTTTTACCCAACATTGTGACAAGCCGCTCTAAATAACAGCGTAGTGAACATGCGATGTGATTGATCTATCAGTCACCTGCTGAGTGGAATCAGACAGATCCTAATGCATTCGTTCTTATGAGCACTGTACAGTTGAGAAATTAAAGGAAAAAAACTGAATAAATGAGTGGAGAAACATAACCAATGCAGATGCTTGCACACAGGTTTACTGTACGGTACAGGTTTAGTATGGGTAAAGCTAATCAGAGATATCTTTCAAAAGATATTACACTTGTTTGAAAAGTTTGGACAGTTCAGACTGTTTTTAAAAAAATTGTGTCCAGGGTTTTTGGGGTGGGCCTGAAGTCATGGCTCAGTGACGCACTGGAGCCAACCTTAGCATACCCTCTCTCCCACTATATAAAATATACCTTACTACCAATGTTAGAGCGCACAGCATCAGTGTTGGTGTGCTCATCATTGTGAGCTCTCTGCGTTCCACTGGCAAATTGTTCTTTGGGTTGTTCTTTCTTTAATGTATAAAATATTCACTTAATGTGCAATGTAAGAAAAAGCATGTTTGCCGATACTAATAGTACATTTTAAAGCTGATATTGTCTGATACAGACACCAACGACGTGCTGATATTATCGTGCGTCCATGTTGTTAATCATTCAGATTTGGCTGGGTGATTAATGACACTTTCTGTGGTGTGATAAACTCATTATACATTTTTTTTTTTTGCTTTACCCAGACTTTAAGCAATTAAAATCCAATCATGCTCTGTGTGAAAATGTCTCTGGAGCTCAACCCTATCGAACACCTAAGGGTGATTAGACAGCTCTCTCCACCACCATCATGAGGGAATATCTTTTGGAAGAATGGTGTTGCGTCAGTTCAGTAGAGCTCAGAGACTTGGAGAATCAATGCCAAGGTGCATTAAAGCCGTTCATAAGACACTTTTATGTTGTTGTTTTCTTTAATGTGTCACCTGTCTGTAGTTTCTGGTGTAAACAGTCTGCTTACTCCTTAAATGTGTGGCTTTGCTCCACTTGTTTGTCTTAAACAATATTTTTCAGAATTTTTAAGACATCAGTGGAGGCGGTCTTCATATTAGTTAAGGTGGACTCCCCTTTTATAATAGTGGAGAAATACTAAACGCCTCCACCTGCCACAGACGTGTGTTTGATATACCTGTGAAGAAAGGGATGTTGGTGTGGTGCTGTTGGAGAAAGTTTCAGAACAGGATTTGGGAGACCTCTGTTCATCCCAAACATGGACCAGCAACAAAGTGCAGTTTATAACCATTAGCAGGACTTAAGAGGTGTGATCAGCCTTTTTTAACTCAAGGCACCACTGCAAACTTTATTCCCTGTTAACATGAACAATAATGGGAATTAAAAATGGGATTTTTTTTTTATCCACAGTTCACTGGTTTGTAACATGTAACTTCCAGTGTTTTTAATGAGATGTCTGTCAATTACCTGTTTAGATTAACTGGCAAGTTTCCCAACAACTGAAGTAACAGAATCTAACACCATATTTAATCTGTCTAACAGTAATGGTATTTGCTCAAGCAAAGCCAGGTAGGAACACGTGCTGAGAGCTTTGATCAGGCCCAAAAATCAAGCCTGACTGCACATAAACCTGCAGAGTTTCTGTCCAAGCTTAAACCAAGGCAGCAGTTTTGCACCCAATTTTGATTAAAAACCCAAATTTCAACTGAAAAGTATATATTATTTCAATCTTCGAACATGACTTCTTTTCTCGCAGCTGTCGTCCTTCTGTCATTTCAGTAGTCTGTCTCGTGCACTACAGGTTTGGCAGAGTGGGCTGCATCCCTCATTGCATCTCTGTCTTTGAGTGCTGCAGCGGGCCATGGTGATGAGGCATGCAGATGATGATCAGTGCTCTCAGCTGCATGTTACACACATCCCTCCCACTGCTGGGGAGGCAGAAGCAAAAACTGCCAACCAAGTCCCCTTGCTGCCGCTCTCTCTCTCTCTGTCTTTCTCTTTCCCTTGTTTTCTGTCCATCTCTCGCACTCATTTATCTCCAGTGGTATTCCACTATATTGCTCTGTTGTTTTGTTTCTTTCCCTCTCTCAGTCGCAGTACAAAATTTCAGCCCGCCCCAAACTCATCAGGTTGGACCCAATTGGGCTCAGGCAAAGAATCAAGGCTAATACGTGTGCTGTCTGCTAGACCAACATGAAACTGTTTATCACCAAACCGTCATCCCTTCAGTGAAGCGTGCTCCCTGTCACAGACTCTTTTGCTTCGTTTGATCCAGGACTACCTATTAATGAGCGTGTATTATAAGTAAATCTACTAGAGATTGCTTAAGCAGAGGTTCAGTGTTGAGAAAAGTTGTTTAAAAGTCTTAAACCCATTTGAAGTGCAGCAGAACAACATCACAGGGTTTGTTAAGTTGTAGAGGGGACAGTGGGTGAAAATCCTTCAAAGAAAAGAACAGACTGGCAGTGGGAGACATTCTCATTAAGTCAGTTTGGCAGAATGGAGCGCCATAAGTTATTGATTGAGTTAACTTATTCTTTTTCACAGTGATGTCTGGTTTGATCAAAAACAAAGGATGTCTTGACTGAATAACTACTAACTTTTCTCCTGGTGCCTCACCTGTTTTCATTGTCATTGCTGTGAACTTTCAGTGACTTTGATACTGTCAGACCGTCACCTCTCTAACGAAAAAAGTGCTTGTAGCTGACTCAAAAAGATAGTGCTGTATGTTTTAAGAGTGCCTGTCTTAAAAATGGAACTGTTGTAACCTTTAAACGACACTTTTGCTTACTTATTGTCTCAGCTTCTCCTCATTTAGAAAACACACAAACAGTGTAAAAGCTTAGAATGTGGATGCAACCTAATGCCAGGGCCACCACAGATGTCAGGCGCTGACACTTCACTCGATAACATTGAAATACGCCAACAAGCCATAACATTGACGGCTTTACCACCACGCATTTAGTATCACTGTATTTCATCATAAACGCCTTTTCCTCAGTGATTTAGTAGCGGCACAGTCGGCAGGTACAGTCATGAGCCGCAGTGTCACCATGAATCCTCTCTGGATGCTCGCTAAAGACTATTTGTGGTCCTCAAAATGGTTCGGAGAGTGGTGAGAGTTCTGTATGTTTGTTACTGCTGTCAGGTGGAGTGCAATAGTAAATAGTATGCTGTTGAATGTAGCTGTAAAGTTCCAGGCTCTTCACCTCAAACTAAAAAACCCTGCTGTGATAGAAAACTCAACGGTGAAAGTGCTACTTGGATCTCAAAGTGGAGGACAAAGCAGGTGCTTCTGATGCCCCTGATTTTGTTAAATGTCAACAACAGAAGAAATGGATTCCTATGTGAATGTAGTTGGAGGATAAACCTTCTTCACAATGCATAAACGCATGCGACAACAGTTTTCTTTTTTTATTTGCACAGTAAGTGGAAGGCGGACCGTGCAGCAGTGACCAGTTTAAGCGTGAGCCCTGACGGCAAACTGCTGCTCTCAGCTGGACATGTAATCAAGATGTGGGACTTGGAAACCAAGGAGGTTTACAGGGTGAGTGACAGCTGATGTACGTTCCTGTCTGTGGATGTATTAGACCAAGGTTAACTTAGGTCAGGGGGATATGGAGAAATGAAATACCAATACCTCAATAGTGAGATTGTGACAGGAAGAGACAAAACTTACGATATGATATCCAAAATCTATGACGATATCTTGTCTCGTATCACAGTAAATATAGATATAATCGTGAAATATTCCCCAGCCATAGGTCAACTACTGGGTTTTCAAGTAAACCTGCAAGAAGCCACACTCTTATGGAATTAATGCTGGTGAAAATCCCAGTCCCAGTGTCACTGAAGTGAAACAGTGAAGGTTATAAACAAGTCAAACACTGGTCTGATGTTTTCAGCAGAATTGTTTTAACTGTCCTGCTTGTTGTCATTGTTCCCTCTGCAGAGGTTCACAGGCCACTCCACGGCCGTGACGACCCTGTGCTTTGCAACCACACGACCTCCCGACAGCAATGGTCTTTACTTCCTGTCTGGTGCCGCACATGATCGACTGCTCAGTGTTTGGTAAGTGCACACGTAATAGCCAGAGGCCACTCCTGGTGTTAGTGATGCTGTGTTGTGAGATTCATTTGAAATATGCAGCTTTGATTGCCATGCTTTTTCTCACGGAACTGACATGAAGTTGTCTCACTGCAGGCAAGTACGAGAAGACGGAAGGGACAAGAATTCAGTGGTGTCCTTCACACTGACAGACGAGCCACAACACATCGATCTTGTCACGTCCAACAGCAAGGAAGAGGTCAGAGTGGAGAGATGTCTTAACATTGACTTTGCAGACGTTTTAATAATGTACACTGAGAGCGTAAAGATTATATGTATTTGTAGAGTGCATGAAATGTAAGCACGAGCCTACAGCCCTGATAAAATGTTCCTCCCTGTGGTGTAATTATGTTGGAGCTCCACAGACATATTGGCTGTTTTATGTAACCTATTTACCTTATGCAAATGTTTGTGTGTTATTTGTGTTGCACAGGCGGTGAGGCTGGCAGTGGTGTGTAAAGATGGGCAGCTGCATCTCTTTGAGCACTTTTTAAATGGGTAAGCCCTTAAAAGACTGTATGTTGTACTACCTGTGCCATATGGCAGTGTAAGGCTACTGTATGATGCATTTTTGCGCTTTGGAAAAACAATTATGCTCTATGGCTTAAAGGGATACTTTGCAGATTGTCAGCCAGCTTTGTATCAAAACAGTGTGGGTAGTATGTGTAAATGAACTATGGTAAACTTGGGTCCATCAAACCAGTGCCTAGTTATACCTCTCCTCCCCAGGATGACACAAAACGGGTCATCTAGCAGAGTTTCGCTGGCTCTACTTCCACATTTTCGTATTGCCCGCCACCCGTGCTGCCGCTATGGACACAGAGTGTAGAAGCAGATCAAGAGACAGACCAAAATCCAATCAAACATCAAAACATGCCAGTGCTTATAGAATACAAATCAAGATGGTGTTACTACACTGCCTTTTTCTTACTAAAAATGTTTAAAGAACCATTTGGGCCCTCTTAAGCTGTAATTGCGAGAGTTTGTGAACAGGATGTGGGCGCCACACTGTTTGCTGCACAGTGAAAACCGAGGCTGAAACAACTGAGATCAAACAGTAAAACTATGCAGTGCTGATCAAATGTAAAGCACAATTCTGTTGTGTTGCCTTATTGCTGCGTCACCTCAAACGTTTTCAGAAACATTTTTTAGCTTACTGTTAAACTGTAATATGAGGTTGTTTGTTACCATTGTGTCATATCAACCTGCCAGCAGGAGTGTTTATTGGTGTGGTGTGGAACAGTGCATTCTGGTAGTTGCAGGTTCTCTACCTCAAAAGCAAATGCCAAAGTCCTTTTTCTGAGTTTCTGTGTTTAGCGCCAATTTCAAAAGTATTTGCATCTATAGACGGCCTAGTTTCATACTAAGACTATATTTCCAGCAGTGAAATACCTCTGTAGGAGACATTTTGTATTCCACTCCGAGGTTTTGTACCTCATACCTAAAACCAAACATTTGGTTCAAACAAAGCAAATCGGCAACATCTTACCTGAAAGTGTACAGCCCATATTTAAATTGCACTGTTAAAACACATTTGGTGTGTTTGCCCCCTAATGGCTGTTAGGGGACACTGCACTGCCGCAGATGACACTAATCTGCAGTAATTATTTATTTATTTTTTTTGCTTTGAATGATGAAACTCCTCTTACACATTTTATTCAGTGTTGTGTACTAGCTGTGCTCATGGCCTGTCCAAACACATGTCCCCACAGGGCCTGTAAGAAGCCATTGTCCCCCTCGTGTACGGTGCAGATGTCCGACACAAAGGACTCCCCGGTGCCGATCCCACTACTGGCTGCGGCCCTCACAGCTGATACACGGACCGTGCAGCTGGCCTATGGCAACCACCTTCAGCCTGTGATGGAGAAAGTAGTAAGGATACTAGGATTAGATCAATGTGAAGATTTGCACAGATGAACATGTTTTGTACAGCTTCTTCTCTCTATCTTATTTATAGATTAGTTGATAACTCTGGTGTGTGTTCTGGTGCTTTATAAGATACAGGATGAATAAGAGTGGTCAGCTGTTAGATGAAGTTTTGTTTTTACTGTTTGTCTTAAGGCTAAAAACAATACATTCCTGATTCTTGCCTTCAGTCTGTATTGGTTGTTACATTAGAAGATGTTTGTCAGCTTTTACAGCCTGAGAGAAATGATGTTGGTTCTGTATTATCAGCCTTTAAAAACTGTGCTCCCTAGACTCTTGATTTACCTGAAATGCTCCCTTCTCTTATCTGTACAGGAGATCAACACAGCAGAGAGACACGTGTGTTTGACCCGGGATGTTCAGACCAGCTTATCCCTATCCATGGAGACCACCGTTTCCAAGGTAACAGTCAAGTGTTATTTTCTTTATTATGAGTCAGGAAGACAGATGTAGCCTGAGCATGGTCTCCACACCTGATTCAGTCTTGTATGCCAATCCATGGGCACAGTAGATAAAATTGAACTAGAACTGTGACTGAAGATGAAAACCTGACATGGTGTTTTGCATTCCAGGTGAAAACCCCTATTGTCAATGCCAAGAGCAAAGTGTTGGTCCCAGGGCTCCCTGGTCACCAAGCCCCAATCAAAGGAACCACACAGGGATCAGAGAAGAGGAAAAAAGACACAGACACCAAAGAGGTGGGTTCAGTGTTGACGATGATGCACCAAATGGTAGCTTGCTGCATGTGTGATGGCTTTTTGGCTCAGACTCCAAATAACTTGTACCTGGATTCCACTGCGGCTGTGACTCGATTTTGTTGCGTCCCGCACCATGTGTCATACTACACCAGAACATTTCAGAAGCGGGCCGTTTTGCCTGTCCGAAGTTGGAGGCATGCGGTTTTTCTGTTACTTGGTCATTTTTCCTTTATTTGTGCTTCTGTCACAAGCAAAAAGTAGGCTATATTGTTGAATAGTTCTACTTTGTTGTGCTGTAGCCAACAGAAAAAGGCTACAACATGCACATGCAGACCTTCTAACAGTTTAATGTCCTGAAGAAAACCTTATATCCTCACTGAAATCCCTTTTCCCAGTCTGGTTATACTTAATAAAAACTGACTTGTTTAAGTATGAGAACATATAAAGCATACTGTTTTATTGCTGTTTGGCTTTTCATGCTTTCAGGCTAGTTTCCTGTGACGTGGTACAGGTGTTAAATCTGGCTGAGATGGATACATTTAGTGTGTGAACAGACACCAGCCAATTCCTGTTTACATAAAATACCTCTGCTCTCCTGTAGATGTCAATAGCGGAGCGACTCGGAGAAATCGATCTGTCTACAGTCTCCAGCGAGAAGGGGGCTCCTAAAGGGACAGCCTCTTTACAGACAGACAATTTTGCAGTGCTGCTGGTGCAGGGCCTGGAGAGCAACGACGCCGACATCCTAAATGTAAGTCTTCTTCCCCAAGTCTACGCAGTGAAATAAAACATTCAATTTTGATAGATGAAAACCCCAAGTGAATACTTCATGTTTTCTTTTTCTGCTCATTTGCCATTCAGAAGGTTAAAAAGACATGTACTGCCAGCCAGAAGTTAAATTGATTTGGGTGTGAAATTTTTAATCTCAATCCCCGAGACATCTTCCACACCAAGTCTGAATGTTTAGGCTTCCATAAGCTCAAATTGTAGAAGCTTTTACAATTAAAATTTTAAATCGTAATAACTTTTTTTCCCCTTTCTCTCCCACAGAAAGTTTTTCAGACTCGTAAAGACATGGTGATAAAGAAAACTGTTGCTAGGTTACCCCTCCCTGCTGTTTTACCTTTGGTGGAAGAGGTGGGTTAATTTTCCATTCAATGTACAAACCACTACATATTCCTCTGAAACATGTCGAGTTTATTTGTTTGTCTTGGAGTCACCAGTCCTCTCTGAGCTGTCAGGATTTTTAAGTGAAGTCATGTTAATTCAGTGTAATGATTTTCTGCAGTTTTTAATCAGCCTTTATTTCCTGTAGATAACAAAGAGGCTCCAAGGGCACCCTTTTACGTAAGTGGAAGCTTAACACATCAGCTGTACGCAGTTAATTGGCTCCAGTTGACAGTTATTTGTACACGTTAGACAGAAGTCACTCATGCAGTCACTGGTGTTTATGCTGCTGGTTTCTATTCCATTATAAAAACAATAAGCCCCATCGTGTTGATGTATACAATCAGGCAGTTCTGGTTCCCACTTGACAGCAAATTAATTTGTTCTTCCTACAGGGCAGTTTTAATGGTGCGGTGGCTCAAGGCCGTACTCATGCACCACACATCATACCTGGCATCGGTGAGTCCACTTTTCCAACATCTCATTGTGCCCGTAATGCTGATATGAAGCCACCAGACTCCAGTTTGTTGGTGCTTGTTTGACTTGTACTGCAATGCCTTCTGCACAGACACACACTTAAAGCTCTCCACGGTCTAAACAGTGCATAATGTGATTCCCCTAAGCACAGCACACGGCAGTTTAAATAACACAAGCATACAAACAAACGCACTGCTTCCTTCTGTGCATATCTCCTCCCTTTGTCGACATTCATGTTTAATCATATTTAGATCTAGAGCCATTGCCTCTGCCACACAGCAGAGATTATGCGATTGCCTGCGACCGTCTGTGCGTTTGTGTGACTATGACCAAAATATCTCCATAACCAGCAGCTGAATATCCATTCACTACGCACACTGATGCTGGAAAGGCAAGGAAACCTATTGATTTTTGGGCACCCTGTGACCTTTATCGTGCCACTGTTAGCTGACTAACATTTTGATTTTCAAATGAAATATCCCTTGACCTTTAAGGTCATACAGATGGAACATTTGCTGTTCAGGTTGATCTTAACAAGGGAAAATCTTTACTGTTTGGCTTCCAGCAAATTTCACCTCAGCCCTCTATGAACTATTGTCTTCCACTCACTACAATTATTTGCCTGGGTCCTGACCTTGAGTGTTGAAAATAAAAGTGGACATAGCCACCATGAGTTTGCAATTTTTGCTGTTCCCATCCTGTTTTGTTTTTGAAGCCAGACGTGACTTGATTTTGACGAGAGGGTTGATCTGACTGGTGCGTTGTCGTCAATGATGCATTGCTACACCTCTACCCTGATTGACAGGTCTCTGTGGTAGCGACTTGTCAATCACTAGGTAGCTATGCCCTAAAGAATACCCAGCTATTTTACGTTACATAATTTACAAAATGAACATCACACTGTATTTGAAGAAGACCATAAACCCATTAGGAAAATGTTTACCAAGGGTAATAAATCAAGTGAGAAGTAGAGCCATTTTCTCAAAGACTTGTATACAATCAGACTTCATTTTGCAACTAGTGGATTCGCCCCTTCATCTCAGATCCAGAAGTCAAGCGTGGTAAGACCATCCTGATGAGATGAGCTCAACATTCTGTGTCACTCTCTATCAATCCGGAGTCATTGCCGATCCAAACACTTTCCAGAAATTAAAATCCAATCGAGGCCAATCAAGGATCCTCATCATAGTTGACAACGTAAGCAGCCAGTCAGGGACTGTGTTGTAGTTGATGATGTAAAATGGAGGCTGCCGCTTGCAAAACAGTAATGGCGGCTCCCGAAGCAACAAGAGTAGCTGAACAGTAGCTGAGTAAACACAGCAGTAAGTCAAGTATTGCATAAGTAGCAACACTAACAATTGAACAAGAGTGTGCACTCATGGAGCATCTCAGAGGAAAAGATGTATTCGCTGTTCTCTGACTGGATTTGGCAAAACTGTGATTTATCAACTGGCTCTGGGGTGATGATTAGCCAGTTGGCACCACAGGTAGGACGAATGCTGATGTCAAAACTTTCATCAAGTGACACGTGGAACCAATGAGGAGTAATAACAACAATGGTGACCACTATAGACTAGAAAGACCTCAAGGCTGTTCTAAATCGACATGTCTTCTCAATATCGCTCGACATCGAAGTTTATTTTTAGTTTGCTCTGCTTCACTCCTAAAACTGAGGCAAAACCAACATGTTGGTATGGCTACACATCAGTGTGGACCTAAAATGGCGTTAGATCCAAGATCCAGAAATGAGTTAGAGTGGACACAATGTCAGACTGAAGATGCAACAGTGTAATAAGTTGAAAATCCATTCTGATATCAGGCATTACAATATAAATGTGAAGTAAAGACTACTGGCTAGTCTTACGTATGCATTATAGGAACGCAGTAGTCAAAGGGTAGATGAGAACAGATCTTCTCATCGTCGAGTGTTGTCTCATTTGTGTATTTTCTGCTGCTGAAATGTTTTTACCTCAGACTGATCCATCTGTGTATCCCAACAGCTGCCAGACCTGGTTACCCAGCTGGGAGTGCTTTATCACATGATTGAGAGCCGAGTGAAGATGTTTCACAAGCTCACAAAGCTTCACGGGAAACTGTATCTCCTGATGACACAGGTAGGTGTCACCATGAACAGAAGTGAGCACAGTATGTTTGCCTCGAAGTGTTTTTAAATAACTGGACTCTGATGTATAGGTATGAACTGGGTGGTAGGGATGGCTTAGATCTTAGATTCCCTCCGTGATGATGATGTAGTTCCTGATAGCACCTTATAAGTTGAAACTTGACTGTGGACACTGAGCTCTAAAACATCACCTGTGTACTGGGAGGATTGCGCCATTTTGGGCACTCAGATCAGGGACAGTGGTATCAAAACAATCTTTGCCTCATGGTGATAGAGGTTAATGCCTTTCCTTTGTACAGTTGTGTTAAGTATACATTCACTAGTACAGTACAGAGTGCAGTGAGTACCTCTGGGCTGTTCTGTGCAGTTCTGCTGCTGCCAGACTACTTCAGTCATAAAATGCTGACAAACTTGAGAGGGGTTTGAAAATTGAGCAATAAATTTTGTTTTTGCACATGAATATAGATCCAGAAAAGAAAATACACAGGGTTCTTGTCCCATGTATTATGTATGACTAAAAAAACATGATTGTACCCATGACTGTATCTTTGGCATTTTTCGACTTCTTGGCAAGTCGCACAAGGTTTTTTGTTAATTCAGCTTTGAAAAACTGAATAAATCTTGCTGTCTACTAGTTTTTATTTTTAACCTTGAGTTTAGACTTTCCAACCCAGTCCTCAGGCACATCTGTCCCACAAGGGCAATTGTCTGTTCCAAAAAATGCAAAGCTGATACTTGTGACCTTGTTGTGAAATTTCTTCCCACTTCGTCTCGGATGGAGCGATCTGCTTATGAAAGTGGACAGAGATTCTTCCGAGCAGGTTTTAGCTATGTCCCTGGCCTGACATTAGCATCACAATAAATTCAGACAGAGATGCATCTGCAGATTTTACAAGGACAAGGACCTACGCGGACGATTATCAGTTTAGAAAATGCAAACTTGACAGCTTCTGACCTTGTGGAAATGGTAGTCAGCAGGCGATCTGCTTGTGAACAGATATGCTTCCTCGTCGGTTGGATTGGCTGTTTACTTGACATCATCCACACAATGAGTTCAGGCACAGATGTATATTGTCCCAGTGCAAATTCAGAATCCCCAATTGCTGCATAAAAGTAGAGCACTCTGTCAATGTGATGTGTCATTCAGAGAACAAATCTTGGATATTGCCATTTGCGCCAATGAAGTCACCACCTGAGGCATCTCCGGCATATAGTGACTTCACATATCTTTATTTATCCTTTTTTCACAAAGAAATCACATCAGTGCCTTTGTTCCTCTTCTGCGCTTACACACGTAATGAAATAAAGGTGTCATGAAAACATAGAGCTCCTAATTGGATTTAGGTGTGCAACAACAGGACTGAATAGAGCCTGTGGGCTTTGAGGACTGGGCTGATGAACAAACGCGTTGGCAGACAAGTTTTTATCTTGATGCCGAGCATTTAAATGGTGCAACATTCAGCATTGTGAGTTTTCAAGGTGATGTCCTTTTGTAAAAAGTAAACACAGATTTCTGTTGAATTACCTGCCCTTTATTATGTGAAGATGCATTTAATTAAAAAGTAACCTGTGAATAAAAACTGAAGAGAAAAAATATTCTCAATCTGCTCAAATCCTTTATTAAATCTCTAACGCCCATCCTCCTTTTTACCACTAGGTGGCGACAAGTGACAACAGCAACACAGTTACAGATGTTGACCACACAGCTAAGCTGGTCTATGAAGAAGGTAAGTGTTTGTTCATCTTGTCTCCCTCTTTATGTGCAGTCTTATGAATCTGTTTTCCAGCTGCTCTCATTCTTTAAAACCCTCCTCCTTGGTGGCATCACAGTGTTTTAAAGTCCTTCAAATCTCAAGCAGAATCACAGCCTTGGTCAGTCCATCAGTCCAAGTGATGATTCAGAGCGGTGCAGTGCAACAGGTCACACTGATGCTGTGTTGGTGATTCTTACTGGCACTCATTATCTTGTCAATTCACCTTTAAGTCAGTCAGGACTCCTCATGAAGACCGCGCTGAATTGGTTAAGATTTATGAAGCCAATGTTGCCCATCATGCAGCCACTCTTGGCGATGCACCGCACGCAAACATGACTCCTGTTGCCTGGCAACCTGACCGGCAGCGTTCAGATCCTCCCCTTTGAGCGGAACAACAAGGCCCCGCTCTGTTCACTCTCATTTCTCATTACCGTACTGTATAAGACGCTTTATTGAACCACGTAGAAAATTGGCTTTCATGAAATAATTAAGCTGCGCTTTGAGTTCCAATACCCCTGTCAGTGGTCCAGGATGTGAAGGTTCATTCTTTAAAAAAAAGTTCATAAAGGGAGTTGATGAACAGGAGGTTGTTACAGTCCTGTGTGGATGCTGCTGTGCACTGGGCTTATTATGGGTTGGGCATGGGAATCTGACAGGAAGCTTCAGGATAGTTAGTGAGTTAGTGAGCATGTACAGTCAGAATGGGTGTGATTAATTGCTGTTTTCACTTGCAAACAATTGTGATCTGCGCTTGCACTGGTTTTTGCCTGTGTAGGTAATTAGCTTAATTATACACTGATTAACCATTCTGTAGTACCCTGACACACCAGGTGTTTGTAACAAAGAACCACCTGAGAAGCCATCATTAGAAACTGTTTGGAAAAGCTCAGGCAGAAAATACTTAGCAGATTGGATGAACATTCTGTCTATCAGAGGCCAGTCGGGAGAAGAGCGAAACATCTCTTCCACCGAGAAAAGCCTTCAGTGCCATTCTTTGCTCTTCTTTCAATGAAGAATTACTCCTCAGTTCTGATATTAGCAGGTACGCTAACCTCTTAAAGAGCGGCAATTGTTGTTCTGAAGGAATGGTCTGCTCTCCGTGTTGTCTGACATACCTAAATCACGCTCACAGCAGCTAGTAAGTCCTCACAGGATGCACTGATTGGTCTGAACCACTGGTGGTGCTGACAAAAATGCATTTCATGAAGGCTGACAAGATGGCTTTTCACGCGAACTCAGGATGTCGCAGGAATCCAGCTGCTGTGTAGAGTAGATTCTGTAGCGTGAGTTGGTACAAAGAGTAGCTGCAGTAATGTCTGTCAGCATTGGGACTGTCGGGGGATTTCCCCAGGGTGATTAAGGGTGGATCAGCAGAATCATATATGGTATTACTTTTTTTTTTTTTTTTTTTTCAAATTATGTAATTAATCCTGAATTTAGTGCTATTGAAAAGAACTTTATTGTTAGACTATTATTAGTTATAGAAAAAATGCAGTGAGGCACATTAAGTGGCGCAGCGTTTTTTTTTTGTTTTTTTTTTAGCTTTAGTTTGTCTGGTTGCGATGATACGGAATATCCATGCAAGTAAAAATGTCGGCACAAAGTAGAGTACCTACTTGTTCTGGATGGAGGGAATGCTTTTGCCAGAGGGAGAGAGGACAGACCTGCTGGGCTGTGTGGATTGAGTATTAATTTCTCCTCCATTGTTCAGCGATGTGACAGTTGGACTTTGTGGCATTTTTTCCTGTCCTTCCTCCTCTTGATCGGACAGCTGTGTAAAAAGTGATGGTGATGAGCAGCTACAGCATTTTACCCAAACTTTTTAACTCTTGGTGACCAGAATAAAATATGGCACACAGTGCATCGTCACGCTACTGGTGTTTGTAGCATGGTGTAAATATGTGGGGCTCCCATGAAAACCATGAACAAAGTGGTTGTCGCAGTTGGTTGCTATCTCCTGTGGTTAGCTTTGTCAATAGCATTGCAATAGAGTATAGCATTAGATGTAGGTCTCTATAAAGGAAAAGCAGTGACCCAGAGGGTGATCGAGATAATAGGGCCGCCAGACAGAAAATATCACATGTTGTTATAGAAAAGCAGATTTTTCAATACACACAAATACTGTTGATCGTTGAATTGATGGGCACATGTCACAATAAAGGTAAAAGGCTTTCAAGTGGTCCGTTTTATCCTCTGCTGTATTCCTGGTACTTCTCTTTTCAGTGAAAATGTGTGCAAACTAATCATGTTAGCCAGCATGTATTGTGGGTAAAATGCCCTTTTCATGTCAATTAGGCTGCATCATGTAATCTCTCAGTGTGGCTCAGGAATAAACAGTGTCCCCTCCCCTGAGGCTGTCTGAAATACCAAAAACATGACATGGTCCACTTTATAGTCTTTCTATGCTTGATAATTATCTCTGCCTTGTTTTCATGTTTGTGCTCTAATATTTACAGTCATGACATACAATAGAGTATTTAGTATCATCTATATTAAAGTCCACTGTTGCAGCATGTGATGCCTGGCTGACCTAATGGGGCCAATAGCCTTAGCAAATCATATTGACATTCCACCTCCTGCACCACACAGTCAGTATTGTCGACATAACCAAATGGCTCTGCTGTGGTATTTAAATGCAAATATCTACTGTCTCGCATGATATTTATACACAATTAAAAGCATGGAAACCTTTTTCCTTTCTGTTTTTCCCCACTATGTTCTCTTCCTCCGGGATGGGTTAGACTAGCATTAATGTAGTCAAAACAGTTACGCAGTATCCCCTGATGGATTTGTGTTTCTTTGTGTGCCCTTTGCAGAATCATCTGACGAAGATGAGGCCTCTGGTGACGAAGGTCTTCCCGACGATGCTGACTCTGATGTAAGTAATAAGAAACTGTCCAGTAGGCCAGATCCTACAAGTGTCTGCTTAAAGAAGCTGGCAAAATTAACACTGCAGCAGTTGGAGGAACTGGAAAACCAGTAATGTTCCCACTGTAAATTAGTGCATGCTCACAAACTGCAGACTGTCCGTTTTTTTGTTGAGCACTGAAATGTAAATTTTTTTGGTCCTTGTCAGCACTGGGAGGAGGAGGAGGTGACGGAGGAGGCAATGGAAGACGACAAAGAGGAACAAGCAGACGAAGAAGAGGATGATCCAGACAGCAGAACAGATTCCAAAGCAAACGGAGAGGAAGACATGGATCATGGAAACGAGAGCGAGGAGGAGTGAAAACGAATGAGGAAAAACACCAATCATACATAAAATGGACCTGAAAGAGTTATATATACTTTCATTTTATTTTCATGCTTTTGATTTTATTATCAGAACAAAGTTTGGTTTTACAAAATCAAAGGACACGTGGTGTTGAAATGTGCGCAGCTTGGCCCCCTGCCTCGCCACAAAGCCGTTCAGCCACAAGGGTGGCGATGTCATGCTCCCAGTCTTTTCCCCATACGAGGAACAGATGCCACATTTTGAGGAAAACATTCTGCAAAATACAATTGATTCAAGTTCCCTTTCTGCTGTCAGTTCAGTCTGCATCCCAGCTCTATAACCTGATGAGTTTGCATTTAAAATGACTGAAAAGATAATTTGGTGATGTTCCAGTTTGCCTACACTGCAATCTGCATTCCAAATTTTATGTTATTGTGTAATAAATAGTATTAGAGAATATTGTATGACCAGCCTAACAGTAGATTAGACAGCACTCTGTGATCGGTTTATTCTTACACAACTCTGTAGGCCATCTGGAACACGCCTGGCTGTAAAGTGAGTCCTCAGATGCAAACACAGTGCAGGTGTGGAGTTGGGATGCAGGGCCCCCGACTTATGTACAGAATACTGCTCAATCAGAGCCGTATCAGACCATACATCATGTCCCCACACAATGTAAATCTGTATGTACAGTGAAGTGTTTGTATGAGCTCTTCCCTCTACAGCTATCCCCCAGAAATGCTTGGGATTAAATGAACTCCTGTAAAGTCTCTCGAATGCCGTTTTTTTTTTTTTTTTTTTTTTTTTTATCGTTTCCAGATTTGTTTCAGCCATCTTGTTTTAACTGTGTTCTTTTTGTGCGTTTCATTCTGGGCATGCCCTGATGTCCACTGCCTTGAACCCATAGTCACAGGGGCAACTGAGAAAAAGAAAATGTGAACTTTGCTCAAATAGGTGAATAAATGGGTTTTCAAAATTTCTTGCTGTGTCTGATGGGGGTGGTGGGGAGGTAGGGGTGAGAAGTAAAAGTCCTTACTGAATAAGTAATAAGACTCTCTAAGGGGCCAATATACTGAGGCTTTTTAAAATCTGTCCGTTAAAGGCATAGCAATAACCAAAGTGAAATTTCTTGAGGTCATGCACGTTTCCTCACACAGTTGGTGAGTGGGTGATGGTGATACAACTCTCCAGTATGGGTTCTTTTATTTTTATTGTGGTTCTGATAAATATTGTGAGATGGTATATTTTCTGAAAAATCAATTAAGAGAACTACCGGAGTAGGATGTGTTTTGGGGCTAATCCAGTAAATACTTGACAGAGGCACTTTATTACATTGGGGGGGAAAATGTATAAAAATCCAGTATTGCCATAAAGCAGGTGTGCTTGTCAATCTGCAACACACTGCACAAAGGCCCAGGGATATTACAGAGATACTTAATATCTACAGCATAACTGATCTGGCAGAATCTCTTAATGGACATACTCATATTGTATCACCAAGCTCGCTTGGACTACCGTATTTAAATGTATGCAGTCAGTAGGTAAAGACTGGCAATGTTTGGGACTAATCAGTTGAAATATCTCCCCTTGTAAAATCGAGAAACTACACTCCTGACAAAGCATAATCTCAGTTTGTGTTTAATCAGCTCACTTTTGCCCCTTGTGGCCGATGGGGGAAAAACACCCACTATGAATGATGTGGTTTCCCAACTGTCAGGAACCAGCAGATGTATGTGACAGTGAAGTAAAGATGGTGCTGCACTTGTTGAAAACAGGCTCCCAAGAAGTGTGAGGGGTTTTGATGCAATGTTCGTAGTGGTCCAGCAGTGTAATTACACTAACGTTATGCCCTGTGGCCCAAAAACTTTTTCCTACTGACTTACATGGCAAACGAGATGTCAGTACATCTTTGGATAACTCTTTTTTTGAGTCACAGCTCCCTCGAAATTCATTATCAGGATTTAATCCATTTGGTCTTGTAACATTTGGAAAGGAGCCGCTCCATTGAATCACTCTATTCTAATTCAAGATAAAAGAGGGCTAAACCAGAAGTAGCTGGCTCAGCTGGTGGAAGTATCTAGTGCACTTGCTCCTGGGCCGTATCATCCACGTAATTGTATTACCAGCAGTTGAACCATTTTGGTTTCATGCTCCACCAAGCAACTTTAATCGGAATGTACTGGGCTTCGCCTCCAATGCTGTATCCAGCTCTCTTTATTGATCTATGGTTGAGAAGCCCCTTGCTGGTAGCAGTCGGGGCAGTGAAGGGCTGCCCTTCCCGTTTACCAACGTATGACGAAAGCCTTGATGCATCATTGACCGATAAGGTCTGGCGCCATTAGTTGCGTTAGCTAACTAGCGCACCCTGTGGTCCCTCTCCACCTCACTCCCTGCCTGTGAGACTACTTTGCCGCCTGCTAAAACATGCAGACAGCACCTCAGAATATGGACCTGTTGTACCAACTCATATTCAGCCAGCGCTAACCAAGCACCAGGGGTCACAGCAGACTGGTTGGCAGCAGCAGCGCTGGGCCTAACATATGTAACAGCAGCAACGTAAAGTTTTCTGATTTGGTTGGGCACCAAGGTTTGCACAAGCTGAATTCGAGTTGTTACAGCCAATAACTGAAGGTCCTCCTCCAGTAGCGATGTCTTCTCTCCTTCCAGCTAGGTCGTCTTAGTGATAGGAGCGAGGCGGAGGAATCATGGGGTGTAGTATGGTCCATCTCAGCTCTAGTATCTTGGGAAACACCACAATGGGACACTGAATTTGATTAATCTATTATGGATCCCACTGTTTTTCTTGCAGAGTCTCACGTTATGAACCCCCAGCCCCGAACAAAGACAAAGCCCAAAGCCCCACTTTCAGGGATATGTAGACAGTGGAGAAAAGCCAACAGAGGGCCCTGGGCCTGCAGACCTTCCTTTCCTCTGGTTCTGCAACATGCTCTTTGAGCCCTGCCTCTCCAGTGCAAGTAAAGCCTCCAGCACGCTCCCTGGGCCCTAGCTTGACTCTCAGCCACCTGTCTTTATCCAACAGCCCTAAAGCAGCCTCCAGCAAGGCCCATTGACCCATGTTGTGCTCTATTCCCTCACCATAGAACCAGAGGGAGTGTGGAAGGTCGGCGGGGTCCATGCCCACAGCCGAGTGCCTGCTGTCGGCTGTCCTTCTGTGTACACAGCCCTGGATATGGAGCCTCCAACATGCTCTGCAGGCTCTGGCTCTCCTCTTACGCACTATGTCTGCCTCTCCAGCCCAGCCTGCCTCCAATATGCTTTTTTTCATGCAGTATTGATGTAACGTCATAGTTCATGCAGTATTGATGTCTGCCATGAGGTGGTGCTGTTGAGTAAGTCAAACGGCAAAGGTGGAGCTCAATGTGGGTCAAACATTTGACTCCGCCCACATTGAGTGCAGCCCCAAATTATACCATTCAGGTGTACTTTGAGCTCATTCAAGCAACACAAAAAAAGTTTTTCGAGTTTATGACAGATCGTATAAAATAATGACCGTAGACAGAATGACGTCACCCACTGGTTTGTGGACTTCCATTTTGAAGTCTTGAGGTCAGCATCTTGGCCGTCACCATCTTGTTTTTTTGGAGCCATAAGTGACCATATTTGGACAACAGGTTGAAGCTGTGGAGGAATGTGAAGGAATCTGACTCATAGACTGTAATGACACCTCATAGACAGCCCATCACTCAAGCGGCCCCATCCTTATGGGTGAGTTATATAAAAATTCACCTCCTGTTCAGTTGTCATAAATGGTGAAATTAGCTCTACAGACCAAAACCGTGTTTTTGTACCACACTATAAATATATTCATTTCTGCTGTGAAGTTTGGCATTTTAACTTGGGGGTCAGTGGGGACTGACTGTCTGACTAATCAGACAGAAAGCACAGCACTGCCTTTTTTTTAAAAAAATAAAATAAATTCAATGCCACTAGTAAAAAACAAAGAAAAAAAAACGCTTGCTGAATCTCAGTAAATAGTGTGGGCACATGAGACCCTAAAAAAACAGGTGGATCAAGGGGAGTACCACTAGCTGGTCCAGGAGCTTCGCCTTAATGATGGCCATTTCCAGGTATATTTTGGGATGACCCAGGGGCAGTTTGACAACCTGCTGTCTATTGTCGGTCCATATAGCTCAGGATATCCAGCAACCACTACCACCAGTTTATCCTCCATTGTTTACCAACTGTAAGCTTCTTGTTGTGACCACCACAGAAGGCCCGCCTCTGAAATCCTCCAATTGGACAGTGGGAGAAAAAATGATGAAAAAAGAGATGACTTGGGGCACTTTTCCGTGCTGAGTTGAAGTTTTTTCAACTCGAGGAGTTCAGAGCGCACTGGCGGAAATGCCAGGCACCTAGAGCGCAGAAATGCAAGGCATGTCACAACACAAAAAATGCGAGCAAAAAGCTTAATTCTCATTAAAAATAATTAAAAAAGGCACCTCTGGCTGCTAAAATGCTTTCATTGTGATCAGGGCCAAAAGTGGCCATTGGATGAACTGCAGTTTTTGGCAGTTTGGCATTGGCTTCAATTTTCGAGCCTTGGAGGTTTCCAAGAACAGATGCAGGGAATGGATAAAGACTAACCAGTCAGTTTGGTAGATAAACATCCAGTTAGCTTCACCACCTCCGATACAGAGCAGCATACAGACGCATTCCTGAGCATTTCAGTGGGAACTATCCCAGACTGTCTCCCAAACAGTGGATGAGACAGGGTAACCAAGACTAGCTAAAGACCTAATATGTGAAATTCATACGCTTCCCTACTTCTAAACTTGTTGTTTTGAATGTTTCTATGGCCCCAAAAGGATACAGCAAAACCTTATGATCATTCAAGTATGGATATGTTCATATTTCCTGTTTGAACAGAAGACTGGAACAAGAGACTACTTAAAAGACATCAAGAAGTTGAGGCAGTTTTATTTGGCACATACTGGAGATGGTGTAGAACGTTTTTAACAGGAGACATTTCGACATGTTGCCGTAATTTCTGCATTCCATTATATTGTGTATTTTGCGCAGTCATCATTAGTGCCATTGGTTCCGCTTGTTATTAGTTCCCAGCTATGACAAGTTGAAATGTCTGCTGTGAAAAAGGTCTATTATTGGTAGAAGTTTACAGTAACAACCACAATTACATACAAAGGTTTTACAGGAAATAAAAACGTGGTTTAGTGATGTGAAAGTTAATGTTTCAGTGTGACTTTAAAGATGCAGAGGGAGAAGAATATTAATAAGAGTTAGTACCTTGAAAAAATGTTTTTTTGTTGTTGTTGGCCTTAGTGTTCGTGTTTGCTCCTAAATTTTACCCCATTATTATTTGCAAGTGTACCTGCCTGCCAGTGGTCATATACAATATCAGAGTTTAATTTGGAAAATGGAGTGAATTTATGAATAGCAGAGGAAGAGGATGCTCTCCAGTGATGCAGCACCGCTTTGTGATTTAGGCTGACAAGATAGGTGGGAGGTTTTGCATGCCAAGCAAAGTGGCTCTTTGATCTTGGTCATTTTATACAGTATAGGACGACTATCCATCATGCATTCACCTGGCGATCTTTGTTCTTCTCTGAAGGAGCCTGGGCTCTGTATACCAACCGTCTCATGTCATGGGTGCAACAGAGAATATGGGAAAGTGCTGCAGCATTGTAGATCACATCCAGGCTTTCTACAGTCAGCCATGATGGAGGTGATGGAGCATGAGTTCCTACTCCCCTGGTAGGGGTTTGCAGCTATGGCCACAACTGTTTAATGATGATCTCCTCACTTCTAACAAACAACGGTAGCAAACACAGAGAGCCAGATCACTAGGTAAGCCAGGGTTACTTCAGATAATCAGGGTTATTTTCAAGAAATTCAGTTTCATAAAGGAGGTTTACATCCTGATTGTACTCATCACTCCAGTCTAAGGGCTCATAAATGCTCAACATTAGATACAGAGACAGACGGAACCTTTCTGTCCATACTTTGTTTTCAATTGATCCGTATTTGTGCAGGTTTTCTGAAAGCTTACAGATACAGATGAGTTCTCGAACTCCAGAACCACTGGAGGTCATGGAGGTAGTGCAGCATATTTCAAGCAAGGTATGACTGTAGGAGATGACGAAGACATTTAAATAATGGTGTAACAGAACAAATTGGTAAAAGATAATAATATATGGGAAGCTAATATACATTGCAAATAATTCTCTATCCATGTCAGGATGTATATAATGGCTGCACAGACCACCTCCATCTACGACACTGCCTCAGTTCAAAGGCACAATATTAGGACCTCCTTCACCATTGCATCATTTGTTGTTGTGTGAAACTTCTGACTCTGCCCTCTAGTGCCATCTATTGGCTGCATCTATGCCATTATAGAGGATGAATGGAAGTATGAGGGCAGTGACATTTACGTTTGAAAAGAATGGATCTATTTTTGTACATAAAGAAAGTATAAATGAGCCTTAACCTGGTCAAAAGAGGTATTTCATAAAGCAAGGTCACCAGTTAGACCAGGCTTACTTCAGTAAGATTTTGAGGAAATGCTTTTTCACAAAGGAGGTTTAAAGCAGCTACAAGGAGTTTTCTAAGTGATGACACCTCTATATGTGTAAGGAATAGGGTTGCAATGGTATGAGAATTTCATGGTACGATAACTCTCAGAAAATAACACGGTTTCACAGTATCACGGTATTACAGAATTTATATTATTAACAGTCAGAATGACCCTTATGGCCGGTATACACTGTGCGATTTTGGGCTGTCCCAGATGAAAGATGACCATCGTGGGAGAAACGTGCCGATATCTTTGGTCGTGGCTCTAAAACGGTGGTCTTACGTTGCACTGTCAGACAGGTTCCAGGAAGGCCGTTGTCAACGTCTTGCGACCAAAGATAATCTGAGATAAAATTCTGACAGTGTCAGAAATTTAGGATGACTATCTCACAGTGTGACAGCTGCTACGACCTACGTCTGCTAATCAACAAATAGAAATGCTGCACGAACTGACACAATGGTCACGCGACACCGGCGCTAAACCCAAACAAATGATGGCTTGCCATGGAGGTAAAACGAATAAAAAGATGTCTGTGGAACGCCCAGAAAGAGGAAAATCTGGTGGAGCTGTGGCAGCAGAAGTCTTGTTTATTTGATGTTTCCTCCAGCTGCTATCAGGACCGCGAGAAAAAAGACGCTGCATGGAAGAAAAGTGCAGAGAAACTGCAACTTCCAGGTGAGCCAGCTACCTCTGGTGGCACAGATGGATGACGTACGCTGATGCTGATGACGTTGCATATTGACGTACGTCGTAACCTGCGATTCAGTAGTAAACGGCCATCGTACAATCTGCACACATCAAACTTGACATCGTACCAAAGTTTATTAGATCCACGTCTCACAGTGTGTCATGCAATGGTCTTATAAGATTGCTAAAATCGCACAGTGTATAGAGGGCATTAAAGGAGTGAAAACAGAAGGGTTTAACAAACCTTTTATTGCCATAACTGAAACTTGAAACCATTTTTTTTTCAGTATCGTAGATAAGCAAATGTACTGTATGATAGCCGTCAACTTTTATATCATGGTATACCTTAAAACCAGTATATCACTACAACCCAAATGAGACTACCAACGAGAAGATTGGCTCTTTCTATGTAGTAATACTTTATTCCTGTCCCCAGGTACGATTCCCTGCTTAATCAGATGAAACTGCTCTCAGACTGGACATTTTTAAAGGCATAGTTTTGCAGTGAGTTGTATGTCAGGAGGAGAACGCAAGAATAACAAAAACTAACTAATGGAGGCAGTGGTAGACCAGCAGCTCCTGTGTTCAGTGAGGTAAATTACTGTTTTTGTCAATAGAGTCTATCTTTGAAGAGAGCATTGATAAGTTTCACTTGTAGTTCAGTTTCCTGTCAGAAAAGGGCTGTCTGTTTGGAAAGTAGTGAGCACACGACTGGCTACATGAGACTTTGATTATACTGAGTTATGTGTGTTTGTGTTTGTTGATATAGTTTTGCTGTTTGCAGACCCCTGTGACTTTAAGAATTTTTGTTGTTGGATTCTTCGTTCACTGCAGACGTGAGAAAACAAAGTTTTCTTCACTAATTCAAAGTCACACTTGGTGAGTATTTGATACATTTGAGGGGTGAAATATTCCTTTTACCTATTTAGATCCCTTGCTGGAAACATTCCTCAGAGATTTTGGTCCATATAGACATGATAGCATCACGCAGTTGCTGCAGATTTCTCGGCTGCACATCCATGATGCGAAGCTTCCATTCCACCACATCCCAAAGGTGCTCTATTGGATTGAGACCTGGTGACTGTGGAGGCCATTGGAGTACAGTGAACTCATTGTCATGTTCAAGTAACCAGTTTGAGATGATCTGAGCTTTGTGACATGGCGTGTTATCCTGCTGGAAGTAGCCATCAGAAGATGGGTACACTGTGGTCATAAAGGGATGGACACGGTCAGCAACAATACTCAGGTAGGCTGTGGTGTTTAAACCATGCTCAGTTTGTACTAAAGGGCCCAATGTTTGACAAGAAAATATCCCCCACACCATTACACCACCACCACTAGCCTGAACCGTTGATACAAGGCAGGATGGATCCATGCTTTCATGTTGTTTCCACCAAATTCTGACCCTACCATCTGAATGGCGCAGCACAAATCGAGACTCATCAGACCAGGCAACGATTTTCCAATCTTCTATTGTCCAGTTTTGGTGAGCCTGTGTGAACTGTAGCCTCAGTTTCCTGTTGTTAGCTGTCAGGAGTGGCACCTGGTGTGGTCTTCTGCTGCTGTAGCCCATCTGCTTCAAGGTTCAACGTGTTGTTGGTTCAGAGATGGTCTTCTGCAGACCTTGGTTCTAATGAGTGGTTATTTGAGTTACTGTTGCCTTTGTATCATCTTGAACCAGTCTGGCCATTCTCCTCTGACCTCTGGCATCATCAAGGCATTTTCACCCTGAGAACTGCTGCTCACTGGATATTTTCTCTTTTTCAGACCACCCTCTGTAAACCCTAGAGATGGTTGTGTGTGAGAGTCCCAGTAGAGCAGTAGTTTCTGAAATACCCAACAACTACCATGCCACATTCAAAGTCACTTAAATCCCCTTTCTTCCTCATCCCGATGCTCAGTTTGAACTTGAGCAGGTCGTCTTGACCATGTCTTCATGCCTAACTGCATTGAGTTGCTGCCACGTGTTTGGCTGATTAGCTATTTGCATTAACGAGCAGTTGAACAGGTGTACCTAATAAAAAGGCGGGTGAATGTACATGTAATATGTGCCTTTGAAAGCACTGAAATTAAAATAGAACTAAGAAATAAAAACAATTTTGACCCATGGCTGCAGCATTTTCACCGTGTGTTCTGTCTTTATAAATGCCACTCGAATAAAACTAAAGGAGCCGACACCCAGAGCTAAAAAGAGAACATATAAGAAGGGCAGTCAGCCAGCCTGAAGGTAATTAAACAGTATTTCCACCATATAGAGGCTGTTTAATGTCTAGAAAATGTTAATTATTTCTTTGCTATGAAATAAATAACCTGGCTGGGGTCCCATTTGATATTTCAAAGTTGTGTAATGTCATGTTGTGTCTTACTCATCTCGTACATTAATTTTCCCCTCTTACAGAGAGAATTCACATTACTAAAATAGGGCTTGGCATGATTATAGGTATAGTCTTCAACAAACTGAGCAAGCAGAGGAGGGCTGAGTTCACCTCTACTCATGTCAAAGCGTAGGCATACTGCCGGTCTCGCTGCCCACGGTTCTATTCTGCTTCATTAATTGCAGTGATTTTGGTAGTTTTTATTATTTTATCCTCCAAAATACATGTTTACTACACACTGCTCTGTGGCCCTTAACATAACAGTTTTGTCTGGGTTTTTTTCCACTGTGAATTGACGTGACCTGTGCTTTAGTTCTGTGTTTCCTCCTTTATGAAATGTCCCTCCGGTCAGCATCCATCTATAAACCCTTGACTCACTTTAGTCAAGCCTGTTTTGGATAAATAGTGAAGTACATCTTGGTGCAAATCACCATGGGGCTCGTCTGTTGTCAGATTTACTGGGTAGTAGCTACATTCTTTTTGACCTTGGATTTGCCCCGAGGGTCTCTAAGATGAGGGAGAGCTGTCCAATGTATTGATTAAAGCCCCCAAGATAGACGTCTTCCTGTCACGCTATTGACCACCTCTTGGCCCATAAGAGTGTAGATGATGGAGAGAAGAAATGTTGACCCATTAACTGAGCTCCTGGTTGAACCGAGGTTAGACAGGTTCAGCCGAGGGAAGAGAAAACCATGTTGCTTTTCAAATGATTGGTGATGACTGGTTACCCGCGGCCACCAGTATCAGTGGTTAACCATTCATGAACTCTTATATAACATTTCAGTGTTCCACTAAAGCTATAATTGTGTGAATGAACACCAGACTTTTTGCACATTGAATAATGCATTTATGAGTGTGCATGAATAATGAACAGCATGCATAATTCAATGCACAGCTACAATAGTTCAAACTTTTTAACAGTACAACATTTTAAAGCAGGCTGTGTTTTATCACATTCTGTCTCGCTGTCACAGAGCCGACCTGGACCTCTTGACATGATGCTGATGTTATGCAGAGTCCAATCAAAGAGGAACGCTATCACTCCAACTACTGTGGTGCATCTGGATGAGTTACATCAACCATTATTCTGAGAGGTTAATCAAAAACTTGGGCTGATTCATGCAGGTATGGAAGGAATGTTTGAGAATGAGGAGTGAAACTATAATATTGAATAAAACTGAAAAAATATTAAGCCTCTAAAGTCCCAAATAGTGATTTTTCTTTTATCTTGTTACTATCTTGTGGTAACATTTTATGATCTTGTGTGCACGAGTTACAAGCTAGTGGAAACAAGATACTGGGTGCGGTTACATGATGGCTTCTCATTCCGAATTAAAGTTTTTCCAGGTAGTTTACATGGGAAATATTCATTCCGAAACAGACGAAGCATTAGCAGAACAAGGTTGTTGTCGTACTGCTGCTTCAAGAATATAAGCAAAACAAGTCCGAAAAAGGCACCAAGAACGGCGTCGTCAAGCTTCTTGTTATCCGGAGCGAGGACTACAGTGTTTTCTTCCGGTAAACGTAAACACGTAACATCCGCCCTGCCCCCTATCCAATCAGAAACCTTCCCTGCCCCAAACATTGCGCGGACCCGAATACAGGCGATTAAACTGATCTCCCATGTAAACCCTCATTCGGAATGAATATTTCCCATGTAAACTACCTGGAAAAACTTAAATTCCGAATGATTTCATTCAGATTTATTTCATTCTGAATGAGAAGCCAGCATGTAACCGCACCCACTGTCTTGTTCACACAAGTTTTTGTCATGTGCAAACAATTAACCCTATTATTATCTTGTGCGCAAAGGTTACAGTCTTGAGTGCACAATTTATCTTGTTTGTACAAGTTTTCTTGTGTGACCAAATTCCTATCTTGTGGAAACAAGTTAATATCCTGTGTGCACACGTTGTCTTGTTGGCACAACGTAATTATCTCACCAAAGTCAAAAAAATATCTATAAGAAAATATCACCTTCTGGCAATTCAGAGGCTCCTGAGAAAAAGAGGAGAAAGCTAAGGGTACGAAATGAAACTGAACACTCTGAATGGACAATCCAACAGAATTTTAGTGACTCACGTATTTAATGAGGAGATGTTTGTCTTTGTGAGTAAATGTCTGGCAGAGTACCCCCTATCCTTCACTAAAGGACATGTTATGTTATGTTATGTTATGTTATGTTATGTTATGTTATGTTATGTTATTTAAATCAAATGTTTTTGAGCTGTTCATGATAATTTGTTGTGTGATCATATTTGTTGTTGGTGGTGTAAAATGTCTTGAGGGACAATGAAGCCTGGGCACCATTTGGTGCAGGACACTTCAATCAATCAAAATTTTGATACACTAAATACACGGATACACTTGGCTAGATTTACCTGCCAGGAGACTCTGGGGCAAAACAAGCTGCTGGGTTCCTACTATATCCCATTTCTCACCCTCTCTGTGCAATGAGTACAATTCTTCAGCTCATGTGGTTTTATGTTACTAAAATAGCATTCTATGTCTTTTCGAGTTCTACGTTCTCTTTACTCATGATACACTCTTTTTTTGGTAGTGTTTTCCATTACAAGATGCATTAGATTCATTAAACACTGGCTCAGGATTCAGCGCTGTGCCCGTATTCACAAAGAATCCTAAGACTAAACGTAACTCTTAGTGACGTCATTCTAAGAAAAATCTTAGAATTCCTCGAATTCTAAGATTTTTCTTAGAATTTTCCCTTGGTAAAATAAAAGTTATTCACAAAGCATCTTAGGCCTTAAGAGAGCTCATAAGGTGAAAAACTGTTAAGAGGAGGGAGGAGGACTTTTAAGAAGCCTAAGAGTGTCTTAAACAGAGAAGATGGCGGAAAGACAGAGAGGAAGGAGAGATATTCTCCGTATATTGAACGACAGTGATTTAATAAGACGCTACCGGCTTGATCGTGCAGGGATAATGTTTGTGGTTGACCTCATCAGGGATGAGCTTACTTTTCCCACCCAGCGTAGTAACGCAATAACGCCCGCTTTGGATTGCAGCACGTACCAGCGCTTCTCACACTCATCGCTTGTGCGTAAAAGGAGAGGGAACGACGCATTGATTTGTCGGGCAATGCGCTCCCAAGTCTGCCTCTTCCCTTGTGCCGTGATCCCGGGACCGAATTTCCCTCTTAAAACTCCTTTGTTCTCCTCCACGAGCTGTGCCAACAGCAGGCACTGCTCTTCTGTCCAGTTCGGCTTTCTCGTTCTTTTTTTCTCCATTTCATTCGTTGTTTTGGTCATTCTATACAAGGAGGCCAGCAATCACAGTAATTGCTGACAGCTGAGTCTGCGTCCACCATTAATAAAGTAAAACATTAAAGTAGTAAAATTACCAGCATGGCAAGTAAACATAACAATAAGCAAATCAATATAATAATCGGCATGTGAATGAGGTACGTTCAAACATTTTGAAGCTGTGTAACAATTAATTTAATTTTGCTGAGTTTCATCATCATGACATAAAATTATTTTCACAATTACACATTTCTTAATAGCCTACAGTCTAAGTTCTATGATCGGTTAATTTCACTGTCCATTCATTAATTTTTTTTTTTTTTTGTAACAACCAATCACAGCTTTTAGAAGACTGCGTCATACCTAGCAACGGGGTCANTTACACATTTCTTAATAGCCTACAGTCTAAGTTCTATGATCGGTTCATTTCACTGTCCATTCATTAATTTTTTTTTTTTTTGTAACAACCAATCACAGCTTTTAGAAGACTGCGTCATACCTAGCAACGGGGTCAACCACACCTCCTCACTAAGATAAAAGTTTCTGTCCCCTCCTTGCTCAGAGTTGCTCTCAGAAACTTCCTGAATCACTCGTAAGCTAAGATTCCTTGCTAGGAATTTTTAGGCTAAGTTAGGAGCTCTCTGAGATGACTCTGAGAATCTTTGTGAATACAGGCCCAGATCTCTAAGGATTCTGCTGGTCCTGGAGTAGGCCTATCTCCCAGAGTGGCTGCATGAAGTTCTAGCCGTATTTCTTTCAGTTTCACCTTCAGTAGTCTTTCCTCCATTTCCTTTAAGTGGTCCTCTTCAGAAAACCTGATTGTACCTTGCATTTTACTGCCCTTGTGCTCTGTATGGCCTCCGTTAATTTGCCTTTGCTTTTAAATGTCATCTTCTTTTGTTGGCAGCAGATGATACAATTAATAAAATGGATGTAGAGGAAGAAACAGTCAGAGTCCAAAAAATACAAAAAGTGGCATGCACACTAGAGAAAGCACAGTGAAGATATATGTGCCTAAAGACAGAAAAAGGAAAAATCAGATCAGTTTCGGTGTGTGCAAACCCCTTTATGTGTGTTCCAGTCGATATTCTTGATTTATACTGATTATTTTATTATAGTTTCTCTTCATATTATTATATTTGGATTCCTCAAAGGCAAAAACAATTATAAACAATGCTTTTGTACTTCAGTTTAGAAGATAACTTTGGCTAGATTCGGTTGTCTTTTCCCAGAAATGATCAGCAATGTATCGCTAAAGGTGAGCTGCAGCATTACAGGCAGCAGAACTGCTTCCCTTAAGTGAATAGGTGTTGTGTGTGCTATATGTTACATGTAAATTAAGCAGGGTGGATATGAAAATGGGTATTACACCAAATCAGCATTAATACCCAGATCATGTCATGGGAAAACTTTCATCCTATTCAACGATAAAGCCTATAGAACCATACATCCTTACATATGCGGCTATAATATTTGATGTCTTCAGCCTCTATCCATGCACCCAAAGGAAGCATGAAAAAGTTTTAACTAACCCGCTGGCTGCAAATATTATTATCTTCACACTTACATTTCTTGTGTAAATGTATGTAATAAGGTGATCCACCAGTCTCCGGAGGCGATCCCAGACCTACAATAGCATGGCACATCTGTCAGAAAACCCCTGGATGTGGCTCTGCCAGAGTTCCCCCGTGAATTTCTATAAGCCCCCGCGAGCTTTGTCCCATTTCAGCTGAGCAAACCACAGGAGATGAAGGGGGCAGAGGGCACCGCTAGATGTGCTTCAACTGCCAATGGGAAATGTCAGTCCCTCTCACAGACGAGGAATAACAAATAGCCTCTTGAGTGTCTTGACAAGCAATGGTGGCTGCAGCAAACTTACTCCACCCGCCGTCCACAGAGAATTATGCATGACATGAGAAAGAACAGCCTCCCGCTACCTGGGAAATTTATCTCATCTAGTGCTCTGAGACATTTTGACAAGAGTATCTTACATATTTGATCACATTTCTCTGGTAATGCAGAGCAGTACCACCGTTAAGTCATAAATAGGAAAGGTTTGACATTATTTACCTACAGCCTGAAAGCTGATTATTTATATCATTATATACATCACACTACATCAGCAGAGAGGTGAACATTTTTTTCTTATTTAAGTCAACATTTCAGTTCCTACATATACACACACACACACTTTCAGTTTTCACTCAAAACTGTCCAATACTGAACCCAATTTATTTAGTTTGTTTTCCTGTATCTGCTAAAAATGTTGGCAGAAGTAATTTCCTACAACTGCAAACACTTTCAGAAACTTTCAAAAGTGTTTATTGCTAGCATGCACACACACACACACACACACACACACACACACACACACACACACACACACACACACACACACACACACACATGGCTGCAGCGGGTTTGTCCATGTTAAAATGAAATCTTTAGTGATAGCCCTTGACATTTGAAGTTGGACCATCTTGGTGACACAGAAATTACATTGATTTTATACTCCAACCCTCAGTGTGACCACGCACTCCTTTTCAGTGTTTGTCACCGCCACATCTGCCTGGAAGTACTGAGAAAATAACGGAAAAGTTTCATTTAATGAAAAAAGGATGTTAGCTGATATCCACTACTCCACACCGTTAAATTAAACTTTCTGTTTAATCTAAAATGTGACCACTACTTACAATACTATTTAACTCATGTGTGAGGTGTTAGACTATATTCTTAAATAGGGCTGACATCTCGTTTTGAAACCTCCTTTTATAAATATATAGTACATTCCTCCCTCTCATCTCACTTAGTCCAGCTTATTTCATTTAAACATTGAGCTCGTTGTCAGACTGTAATCAGTGGCTCTTGTTGCCTCGGTCTCTTATTAGATGGGGTGGTCACACAGAGTGACATAAATACATTTGATTAGCGATGGGGTTATTTAAATGTGAGTCATACCATAAAACAGAATCCATGACTTAAATACTCATGTTGAAATTTCAGCTATGTCCTGTAAATTTTATGCAGTAATAATTACAACAGCCATAATCAATGTGTCAGGAAATTAACTGAAAGGAATTGAAAAGTCTTTTTTTTTTCTAAGACATTTTTAGCCAGTGTTCAGTGTCAGTCAGTCAACTACTGTAGGTCGAATATGTTCAGTACTGTATGAGCAAATACCTGCAAAACTAATGACATTCCCATCAGCCTCAGTTGGACTTTGTTTTTAATACTACTTAGAAAAAGATTAGCATCGGCTGGCCCCCACTGGCGATAGGCCGAGTTCAGCCCGCTGTCTGTAGGAGACTGTGGTGTGCTACTTTTTTAAGCTAGCACCAAGGTAATGGTATCTTGTGAAAAAAGACAACCTACGGCAGTGGTTCCCAAATGGTCCAGCCACAGGGTGCAGACTGCTCTTTAGTCATTAGTTCAAGGTCCACAAAGTTAAATATATTCAGCATCAGACTTGTGTTTGGCCATGTCGTCGAGTTAGTTTGCTGTATCCGTCAAGTAGCTGTCTGTTTGTTATAGTGTTTTTACCTTCGGTGTTGATCTGACTTAATAAATGAGACTCTAGATGGTGCACATCATTCGAGTCAACGTTTACTTTGGTTCCTCTGCAGTACATTCAGGTCATTCGAGTCAACGTTTACTTTGGTTCCTCTGCAGTACATTCAGGAGTGCAACAATAACAACAGTCCGAGTAGGAACATATGTGTACTAACTGCAGGAGAGTGTGTACTTTGTGTACCATTTTTAAAGGGGTCCCTTGGACTCTCACCTCAAGATGTTTGAATGAAAATGGGTTCTATGGGTACCCATGAGTCTCCCCTAAACTTGAGAAGGCTCATTCTCATTAAATGTTTTTTTCTTGACAATCAATGTACTCCTTCAAATTAAAGCTTTATATTTGTCTTTTTGAGGAAAAGGACCAGCCATTTAAAGAACAATGCATCACCTAACATGTATAGATATATAACACATTAAAACAGGATTTTTGTGGACCTCAGTGTTAACTGTACTGTTATTAGTCTATGCACATAAGGTTATTAGTGATATTAACTGTAAAAGAAGAAGCCGAAGTATATCAGTATGCGATTCCTTAGCTCTCCATATTGACAGTTTTTGAACTGGCTTATATGCTTCAACAGAATAATAGTTTGTGGTTTTGATGTGAGACGGCAAGATTTTTTCTATGAAAAATTTCTTGGGGCGCCACTGGTTGTTAACTTACTACCATAAAAAACAAAAATGACAGTAAACAGTAAACTGTCACGTCACGCAAAATCTGTTGAGTTAATTCATGTTTATTATATCATGCCTTAGTTTAGTTTCATGTTTAGTCTTTTGTCATGAGCACTTTCATGTTAAGTTAAAGTCACTCATGTCTAGTCTTGTCTTGCACTTCCTGTTTTATTTTGTACTCACCTTTTCCCTCTCGTTTCAGACTCTGACTTCCTCCCTTTGTGTGATTTTCCCGCCACTGTGATTGTCTTCCTGCTTCCTGATTGGTCTCACCTGTTTTCCCCTACCTCATATATAAATAGTCCTTGTTTCCCTTTGTCTTGTGTCAGTTCGTCTTGTCATGTTGATCAGGAGAGTACTGTCTAGCGTCCAAGCCATCCATGCATGTTACCAGGTTTTTGTTTCAAGTCTTTGGTTTGTTTGTGAGCCTTAGTACAATTGTTTGATCCTCCTAGAGAGCGTTTTTTGTTAGTAGTTTTTTCCTCATTGTGAGAGTTTTTATTTTGTACTTTTTTCCCACCATTGTGAGTGCTTTTGTTTTGTGTTTTTTCCAAGTAAAGATTTTTGTTAAACTTCTCTACAGTCTCCAGAGTGTGCATCTGAGTCCCAGTCATTGGTGTCACGTTCTTAACATAAACAACATAGAATGTTAGCATTGTAATTGTGAGCATGTTAGCATGCTAACATTAGCAGCTCAAAGCACCAACGTTCCTTACAACAACTACGAGCAAAAGTGGTAGTGTTTCCTGGGATGAAGACTGCATGTCCCATGAGCACCAATGCCCCGCGTTGTAAAGATCGGATCTGGCCCCAGTATCAGCCATAACCACAAAATATAACATCAAAAATAACATTCTCTGAAGGAGTATCTCCTCCTGCTTCCTTTTCTAACTAGTTAAAATGTTTTCGTAGCTAGCATGGCTTTAGACTCTTAGTGTTGTTTATGTCTGGTAATATTATGTTTCAATGTGCCACAAGTAATGATTTTCATAATGATATTGTCTGGGTCACTGGGAAAACTGCAGTCTCCATTCCAATCAGTTGAGTTTGCTTTTACAATCAAAACGATGTATACAGTTCATTACATTACAGGGTTCGTTATAGACTCCATACTGTTAGGCCATAAGAATTGTTAACAGTAGTACTTATTAAGAACAAACTAATCAATTTTTAATTAAAGAATCTAATGTAGTAATTTTGTGTGATTATATGCTCACCAAAATTTAAATTCTAATTGGATACTTAAATATGAAACAGGCTATTGTAATATCTTGTCTCAATAGTATTCAACGGGATATCATTTAATCAAAAACCATCTCATGTCCATTTTGTTCAGGTTTAAAATGTACAAAATTTCTCTGGCACTGGAGCAAAGCAGAGTTTAAATAAACATCTTACAATTAATTTGAGTTGTGCGCAACATTATGTGACAGTCACACCACAGTACCCAAGGCCATTCCCTCCAAATAAGACCAGCTGCCACAATGCAGAAGGTCAAGTTACACAGTGACCAGAATGAAAAGACTCTCTCCTCGAGCTGCCCGAGGACAGCTCCAACAACATGTCGTGATTTTGATGTGCATGTGGGTTAGTGAGTGTGCCTGACAGTGTGTGAGCAAGCATGTGTGTTGGGGGAGGTTCAATAACCTTGCGAGCTCTTGCTGTGGCTTTCTATTGGTCCTGCTCATCACCCAGAGACAAGGTCTATGGTTATCACTGCATGAATTTGATTCTGATCATCAGTGCCTTGCAGTAATGCTGATTGAAACCACTTTTACCAAGCCTCAATTGCCTCCATTTTTAGCATAAACCACTGAAGCATGATAGAAATTTACAAGCTAAGCAAGAAAGCACTCAATAGAATGCAGACCTCCGCCAAGGTCTAATCATCTCAGTTGGTTGTTACTATTACAGACAACATTATGCTCAGCAGAGGACAATATTTATACAAGGATAGCTAAAGTTTGGCCTGATGGTGGCACTAAAGGAGAGGCTGCAGTTTCTTCTCATTGGGACCATGAATATGCACAGAATTTTGTCCATTTAAAATGACAGAATCAGGGATGAATACATATGGATAAGGTGTGAGGTATGCTCATTTGGCCAGATTATTAATGGTCACAGGGTCACCACTCAACAAATGTACTGTATTTCACATGGTAATCTACAGCATCATGTCAATTCTTATTCTAATCAGAGCAGATGTTTAGGTGAAATACACACAGCCAGACAGATGGAGGTGATAAAGCTGTGCTCCTTGTTAGGGGGTAATGAAAGATTTCAGTTCCATCACTTTGTCAGACTAATAAAAAAATAATGTCTGTAATATGAGCGCAGAAGGTTGAAGTGACTCGACGTCTGGATTGAAGATTTTTAATGTTACATTTTTTATTACTTTGATTATTATTTTCTCGATTAGATTTATTTCGTAATGCCTATATTTAGCCATGTGGTATTTTCAGTGTGGTTTCACACATTTAAAGACAGATTAGCTGACCTTTCAAAAAAAACCTCCCCTGAACACAGATTGTCCAATCATATCTTAGCAGCAAAATTATGTGGATGTGATCTAGACAAAGGTGTGGACTTGAGTCTTATCACTTGGAGTCGAATTCGATGACTTTAGACTCGATTTTACAAAATCAAAAAAGAATTGTAACTGGACTTGGACTTATAAACACCAGTGAGTGGTGACTTCACTTTGACTTGAGCATTTTGACTTGAAAATACTTCCACCAGGGCGGCACGGTGGTGTGGTGGTTAGCACTGTCGCCTCACAGCAAGAGGGTTCCCGGTTCGATCGATGTGGGAGCCCTTCTGTGCGGAGTTTGCATGTTCTCCCCGTGTCAGCGTGGGTTCTCTCCGGGCACTCCGGCTTCCTCCCACAGTCCAAAGACATGCAGATTGGGGACTAGGTTAATTGATAACTCTAAATTGTGAATGTGAGCGTGAGTGGTTGTCTGTCTCTATGTGTCAGCCCTGCGATAGTCTGGCGACCTGTCCAGGGTGTACCCTGCCTCTCGCCCGATGTCAGCTGGGATAGGCTCCAGCCCTCCCGCGACCCCCAAGAGGATGAAGCGGTTAAAAGATGAATGAATGAATGAATGAATTGAATACTTCCACCAATCAAATTTGAGAAGAGAAAGTTATAGACATTTTTCTAACATGAGATGAATTGACCTATGGCTAAGCCCCGCCCTCAAACGCGATGAGCCAATCACAGTGCGTATAGCCATTCTCATACCCTCGGACATTCTCTGCCTGGACGTTCATTGAAATGCATTACAGAAAGTCAGTTTTGTTCGGTTTTATGAGCTTTTTCTGAGATTTGAAGTTTAAAAGTGGTCAAACGGTGTGCATGGGGAACATGAAACTCTGACACAAGGTATCCTGAGAGGCTGGGTGACGGGGTGTATTTTTTACACTTTCCTAAACCACATCTCAACCGAGAAAAGTGTCTCCTTTGGATAAAGTTGTGCAGTAGACCACAACATAAACTCAACGTGAATAACAGTAACAATGATGTCTACATCTGTTCTAAGGTAAGTCAACATTGTGTTTGAGGCAACATATTGTCACTTTGCTGGAAAGAAATAAAAAGTTATCTTTAACATCTCTAGCTAATGTTAGCTAAAGTTAGCCTAACGTTAGCTCCTAGCTGCATTGTTCATCATGTCACCTTGTTTGCTGGGAGTACATTAGCCTATTTTGTTCTAGTTTTTGTACTTTGGTGATCGTACATCATTGTTAGCTGTTGCCCAAAAGGCTCTAGTTAAGCTAACGTTAACTTCTGGAGCTTAGCTTCATTAACTTATCTGTAATGGCAGAGATAACAAAGGTTGGCAAACGTTATGCTGAATGATTCAATGTAAATACTGTAGCACCAAACTAACAGACAGACACTCTTGGTAAAGATGGTAAAAAGGCTGTTTTCCTTTTCTTATTACATTTCTTACCGTGCAGTGCATGAACAATGCTGATCCTCTATCTTGTTGTCTTTGATGGCGACGGCAACGAGATGCGGTTTATCACGCTTACACTGGGACCTGTAAATTTTGGCTTGTAATTTAAGCTTTTCATCGACCTTCTCAACAATAAAATGATGAATATATCCCTCCAATGCATAGTTTAGGCCCTTTTGGTTACTTCTCAATGACATCTGATCATTATTGTCTCCAAAAATCATCAAAATGCTGTGTACTGTGACACCTGCCATAGCGCCTGGTCACTGAATGTTGATATTTTGTCCGAGTGAGTGGAGGGGGCGTGGCTTAGCTATAGGTCAATTGAACACAACAAAGGACAGAAACATACAAAATTAATGTGAATTTAAAATATTATTACTCTGTTGGTAAAATGGCATTACAGTGGGTGGAGTGCGGCATTACTGTGGACCTTGACTTGTTTAGGACTCAAAACTCAGGTCCCATACAGGTCCAGGGTTGGCTCCTAGGGTCCAGGTAGACCTGTGATCACCTTTACCATGCACTGGCAAAAATGTGTTTCTTCTCTGAGAAGTGCCGAACTGGAAAAGTATCCAGGAGTACCTGTTTAGGTTTATCAACCCCGAGGCCATTACACTGCCTACATTTCCAAGATAAGGGTTGGGAGACCTGCTGCTAACTTGTGGAGGCGCCACTGGCTCAGGTGAAGCATCATACTGAACTAAAAGAAAAAAACAAAAAAACAAAAAAAAAACCCCAATCTCTCAGGAAGTTGACGTCACTCATGTTGTGACACACATAACCACATTACACACCATATTATCAGAAATGGGGCAAATTCTTTCAGACTTTCATCACACAATAAAAACATGATATAATCCATTAAATTTAACTCGTCCGACTTTGGGAATGGAGGCTCCTCCAGGGCAGAGAGTCACTCAGTGGGTGGGCCCAGACACCCAAAGCCCGTCTATGCTGCCAGGTGTGCTACCGACAGACAAATTGGCAGCCCCTGGCTAGAAAAGCCTGCTTTTGTCTGCCTCTAACATCTGAAATCAGTGGTTTAAATGAGTTGTGAGTGGTGGTGGAATTTTGATTGCTAAATCTATTACCATATTATTATTAGTGTAAACTGCATATGCAGTGAAAAGACAGGACTGCTTGATATGCATAGCAACAGTAACTAAGGGGGACAGGGCTTAGCAAATGTTATTGTGCAAAAAAATAAATGCAACTCTCAGTGACAACAGTGTCAGTCATCAGCTGGGTTTGTGTCAAATGCATGAGAACAAACCAGGCCTTAACAAGAAATTAGTCTGATCATTTATGAAAGACTAAGGGAGCAGATGGGGGGGTGGGCAGGTTACAGAACTCTGTAATCCTCTGAGATCTGCCATCTCAGTCTGGCCTGCTTGATGTTCCTTTCACTCTCCCACAGGAGATGAGACAGAAGACAGGGGAGGGAGGAGATGAGGAGGAGGTGAAGTGTAAATAAATCACGCAGACACTCATATATAGATGTAGATTATTTAGATAGGTGGTGTACCAGTGAGTTTTGTTTGCTGAACTTGAGTTATGAAAATACCATTTAGAACTGTCATCTCAATTCTCTCACAGACAGACAGGATGGGCAGATGTTGTCATCCAGGAAAACAGAAAATTGGATTTTTACTTATAGAAACATTTCTCAGAGGCAGAGCTGTGGGGTGTCAGAAATTGGTTCAGTTAAACCTCGCTGGGCAGGGAACCAGTTTTAAGTCTGCCAGTTAGGATGTCAAAGAAACACTAAAACAGAAAAGATACAAGTGACGTTTTATTTTCATTCATCCAGAGCCCTCCATAGTCTTAGTAGGCTAGCTCTGTGGATTCCAACCTGTTCTGTTAGACTCACCCACACAGCCATATCATCATCAACACCACCTGTCATCTTCCAAATGTGTTCTCTTGAACTGACTTAAACTGGAATATTATTTAATACATTAAAATCTAAAATGTTGATACTGTTGAAATAGTATCAAAGAAACTGCAATGTTAGCTTGTTAGTTCTCTTCTTTTCAGTCAGTTCAGTCAAGTTTGTAAAATACTCAAGGCTGTTTCAGGACACTCTGGGGGCCCCAGGCAAGAGGCACCTTGGAGCCCCCCCCCACCCCGCCTCTAGGGTGACCAGGTCCCAATAAACCAAATGTGGGACAAGGAGTAGGTTTATGAGGGACAATGTGGGACACCCGCCCCCAGCGCGAAGTTTAGTCATCAGAGACTTGTCACAGTACCAAAACTGGGACCCACGGTACGATACCAGTGAAAGTATCACGGTTCTGAGTAGTATCAGGATACCACAGCAAAAATTTAGGCAGATGTGCTTTTTGTCATTTATAAAAAGATAAATTACTTTTCTATAGGCCTAATACATCAATGATATTTCAATGGAATAAATTACTTATTGACTTATTCATACTTCAACAACAGCATCAATAAGTGATTAACATGGGGGGATCAAAATAAAATAAATAAATAAAATAAAAATCAACCAGCCACCCTCCTCCCCTGACAAGTAAAGAACAGTCCCTTCACAAGTAAAGAACAGTCCCTAAAATGCAGTGAGGTTTGTGGGCCGTTACCTGCCACAAAGAGAGAAATGTGAACGGCTTGTTTCTCCTCTGACAAAGAGAGAAATGTGAACGGCTTGTTTCTCCTCTGACACGCCACATACCTTTGTGCCGCCACGGCTCGGCTGTTCAGGTATTTCTGGACAGTCATGAAATCAACAAAGAGGAAATTCTTGGACCTGGAGCCGGACTTCTCCGTCGCCAGTAAGCCCTTATCTTTCGCCGTATTTGACAGGAATACGGCGTCTGTGACCCCCGTTCAACCCACAAACTATCTAACAACTAACTGCGCAAAACTATTTTTAGTCGCAAATGCGAGTAAAATGCTCGCACCGTAGAGCTCTGTGGAAAACAAATCACTGTAGCATATATAAACAAATCTAACCTACAAGTAAAAAGAAATAAATAATAACTTTCACTGTTTAAAGATACTCAATAGCTCAGCTAATACCTGAAATTGCACTGGATACAAACCACTGCAGCAGCATATCGAGTGCCAGGTGGCCAGTGCGTGCCGTTATTGGACGGCGCATGGACACTCACCCTCTTGCAATTGGACTTTGAACTTATCCCACAGTAGTGGTACCGTGAGGTACCATAGTACTACGATACTCCAACAATGCTAGCGCGGGTGGCAACCAATCATGGGGGACATGGTCTCAATTTGCGTGACGCGTGAAAAGAGACAGAAATGCTGTGCAGTCCCACACAATGCGTCTGGTCACCCTACATAGCCACTTGCAAGCAGCAGCTAGTAGGGGGCCCCATTAGGGGGGATTCCAACGTGTTGTCATTGTTGCAGTGTCTATAGGGGTTCCATCATATTGTCATTGATATGGACCAATGTCAGCCGTCTCTGGGGGCCCCTTCCAGCTCGGGGCCCTAGGCAATTGCCTATTTTGCCTGTCCGGTTGCGACGGCCCTGTTCATACTACTGCCAATGTTGCAGTGGGCTCTTTTTACCTGCCATACATGCCATCTTCTGAGCTCACTCAGTAATTTTCCGCTCTCCTTGCCTCGCCACCACACCTACCTGCCAGCCTATCACCCGTCCATATGTATCCCTCTCCTACCAATCCACCACACCCACCTCATCAAGTTAACACCTCCCACCTGTGGATCATTGCCTCCTGCCACTATGAAGACTCATGCTTCACAGACTCTCCTTGCCAGATTGTTCTCCACCACTCCGATGTGAGACTTTCCAATGTTTGTTCCCGGACTGCTTCCTTGTTGCTGACCCCAGCTACCCCTGACTCTCCTGCTTCGTCTGCTCCCTGGTAAACCACTCAGCCCTCTGCCCCTGCCCAAGAGCTCTACTTCTGCTTTCCTGGTTTCTGTTCACCCTCCCTGTTCATCCACCTGTGGACTTTTATGCTGTGGATTGCTTCACCTTGTGGCTGTACATTCTGCCTTTGTGTGTGCGCCGCAAAGCCACTATAGTACCACTGCACGCAATCTAACTGTTTGTTGTGTGTGAGTGTGCGTCCAGCAGATGGAGGCTACTCACCTCTTTTTGGCTTCAGCATTCTGTGCCAAGAGCTTTGGACTGAACCAGCTTCCCAGAGAGCTTTGAACCAGAACATTGACTCTCAGTTGCTTCACCAGTTTGCTCTCTCTGTACTTATGTAAGAGATGCATTCAAGCTTATTATAAACTGTTCCTCCTGTCTACAGTGCTGCTTTTGGGTCCAACACTCACCCATTAGAACCAATGGAAGTGGCAGAAGCTGGACATTTCAATTATCCATTACTTTTACCTCCGCCAAGGAGGTTATGTTTTCGCCAGCGTCGATCTGTTTGTCTGTTTGTCTGCAAAATAACTCAAAAAGTTCTGAACGGATTTTGATGAAATTTTCAGGAAAGGTTGATAAAATAATAAAATGGCGGGAAATCCGAGCTGCTTGGCGGAGGTCTGCGCTCTCCGAGTGCTCTAGTTTAGGTATTTCAGCTCATCTGTTTCCTTGCTATCTAGCACTTTTACACACTTTCAATAGCAACACATGGTGAACTGGTTTTACAACTGGCTCAGATTGGCAGGAGGTGAGACTTTTGCACTCAGCCTTTTGTAGCCACATGGTTACTGGTTATTGTGACTCAATACACTGAAGTGCATCACACTTATTTGTAGCTCCTTATCTATTTTTTTTGTTTGTTTTAATTAACTTAACCACTTTTAAAAAATGTGTGTACCCCATAACAACTACAGATGTATCCCTCCCCCAGGGTACAAGTATCCTTGTTTTGAGTACCCCGGTTTTGGGCTAACTGGCCTGATAATCAAACTGATGTTATTTCACTTCAGTCAGTTGCTAAACAAATTTAAAGCCCAGTACACTGTGAGATTCTGGGCTGTCCCAGACGAAAGATGACCAACGAGAAAGAAACGTGACAATATCTTTGGTCGCGGCTCTAAAACGGTGGTCCTACGTCACACAGTGAGACAGGTTCAAGGATGGCCGTTGTCATTGTCTTGCGATAAAATTCTGACAGTGTCAGAAATTTAGCAATGACCATCTCACTGTGTGACTGCTGTTACAACCTACGTCTACTAACCAACCAATAGAAATGCAGCTTGAAATGATACACTGGTCAGTGTGACAATGCTAAACGCTAGTAGATGCTAATAAATACACTTTGAGCTTTCAGACTTTTTTGGACACACATAAAAACCGCTATAGCAAGGGCTTGATTCATGTATGTTTTAATTTTTCTCTTACACTACAGTGGCGTAGATGGAGGACGCCACTGATGACGTTTAGTTGCGTATTGACGATGGAAGTATGTCGTAACCTGCGATTCAGTAGGCCTGTCATCGTACAGTCTGCATACATCAAACTTGATGTCATACCCAAGTTTATTAGATCGATGTCCACTACACTTATAAGATTGCTAGAATCTCATAGTCTGCAGGAGGCTTTAGGTATGGGCTGCAATGTCTGGAACCAGGCTATACTAAGAGCTAGTTTACCTCTGTGGACAGGTATGGCCAATTAAGGTACTTTAATCTAGCAAAATCAAGAGAAACTGTACAGTTGAAGCTTTTTAAAGGTTAATTGATGATTATAACACAGAACTGCCGATTATGGGGGAACAAGACCAGTTTCACAGCAGTTGCACAGCATTTACTAAGCTGGCAGTACCAAAAGTTGAGGCTAATTAAAAATAACTGCCTGTGTGGGAAATGTTCCGTTATGAGCCAAATCATCTATTGATGGGAACCTCTTCACAGTTTTATAGAACTTTTTTTTCAAATCTATGAAATTTGAAACACTTAATCCATCATCTTAAAAATATGGACTTATGTCTTCCACATTGTTATATTTGTATTTAAGTGGATTCCTTAAGTAATTTCCATGTGCATTGAAAATAATATCAGCATAAAATGAAATTTATGGCAGTTGGTTGTTTGTGTTTGATAGTGGTGGACCAATTGACAGATTGACAGTGCCATCCCTGGAGTCCCGAGGCAAGCATGACTAAAAACACAACTGATTGACAAGTATAAGAATAATGTGTGCTGGAGGCAGCAGGATTTGGGAACAGCTGATTTGGTGTATTATAATAAAGAACACACAATGTAATTATTTCTCCCATCATACATAAGAAAAAGGTTTGTATATTGGTTCGATGATTCAGTCTAATATGGATTTGTTTAATTGGATAATAGAAGAAGAAAAAGAGTTTGAAGAGAAAATGAAAAGAAGTGAAAAAGTAGTAAAACAGTAAACTGAACTTCAGCCATGGGCTCCATTAGAGAAGTTATGGCTATGACTATTTCTGTAATGAGACAGACGGACAGACGCTTCATATAGAGCGTGAACACTTAATGTACTGGACTTAGCTAATGGATCAGATATTTCTTTCTTGTTAGTGTTTTGTTGAAAGCTTTTCAAGCTGCCCAAATGAACCACATGTATCGACATCACTAACTGAGGTTGCAACACAGGTGGTAGATTTAGCCCTATGAGAAGACTACAAAAATGATTCTCCACCGCTGCAGGCAGACAGGACTCTGAACTTAAAGAAAATGTGGAAATTTGTAGATCCATATGATACTAAAAGCCACATTATTTTTGTTTTAGAGCTACAAATGCTATGTAGCTGCTGGTTCGCTCTTCAAAGCAAAAGTGCAACTTCACACCGTAACACTGGAGTGTATTTTTAGTCCCACTTTCTGCATTGGTCACATTCACACCTCAACACTTGTCACTTGTCTTGATGAGCTGTCTGCACTGAAATGGCATCCTGCCTCAGGCTGAGCTATCTGGAATCCATAAAGTCAGAACAGAGAAGAAGAAACAGATGGCGAATACAGCCAATGTGCAATAAAAACAATTGTGGTGTTTGTCGTATTGTGGTAGATGTTATCCTCTGCTCATTTAGCCTCACTCGTTTTTGTTGCCACTGCTTTCCTCTATTACTGTTGATCTGATGTCCTCATACAACCCACCTCACCACTATTGACACCCATGTCAAATGGTTTACAGCCCAAAACTTTCCAACTAAGGAAAGACCTAAGGCATATGTGTGTACACACTTACAATCAATGAGCAACTTTTGTCTGTAGTAAAAAGTTTCATTTAGAGTTATAAATAATATGTGGGGTTGTTGTTAAAATTTGACTTAAGCAACATTTTCTTCCAGATCTAGTAAACATCAATACATTCTGCTGCAAACACCGGGGCTGCAAAAAACTTTTAGACCTTTCCAGGGCCAGTATGTTTAAAATGGTTAGAAGTTAAACATTTCTTTATAGCCTAAACATAGGCCTTGAAAGCTTTCTTAAAAAAAACAAGGACAACAATCAGGTCCACCCACAATGCCCTCCCAAAAGCACTGGATCAACCAATAGCCGGTCAATAATGTGTCAGGGCTGTATCACATCATTTATTGTATCCAACATGCTCCAGTATACTGAAACACTCAACTAGAAAGCTTATTACAGGTTATATAATTTCCCCTATAGTTGATATTTAGGATGTTCAGTGTATTCATAAACATTTTGAACATGGAAGCCCCAACTGTCCATCAGCTGAATGGTGTGCAACAATGCTGTGCAGTAGTACAGATGGGCCCCACTGCACACTATTATGACGGGTCCTTGTGTCAGAGTTTGCGTCGCAGCAGCTACTGTGTATTTTGTAGTATCATCGCATGATCAAATACAGACTTGACATTAATCAAGCATCAACAGACATATTACCAGTCATCACTGCAAATTTGTACAAATACCAAATAAAATTAACTATTCATCGAATTAATTTTTTAAATAGTTTATTTATTGTTTGTATAGCTTATGTAAAATGAAAATATGATTTTGTTGTAGATTTCTACTGACTATTTCACAGAAGAAAAAAAAAACATTAATGGGGATGGCTTTGCTGTTATCTGCATAGCAGATACCAACATTTGTATTTTAACATGTGTTCCTCTTTGAACGCAGTTTATTTCTGAGGCAAGTATAATCACTCGCTAGGGCCCGTTCTACTATATCTATATCTATATCTGTATCTATATCTATATCTATATATGTCTGTACTTACACCCCTGGCATGCAACAGTTGGCAGGAATGTCTGTTGCTTCCCTTGTCAATGCATCATCGTGTGTGTTCACGATGCAAACAACATGAGGAGCCACTCACAAAAACGTTGCTCCACAGCGGTGCTAGAGGTCTCAAACTCCAGAGAGCACCTCTAAAGAAGTATTTTGCTGCTGTATAGATGGTCCTTTCATGAAACCAGGCTCTTTATGCAGTAGAAAGATGCAAATACTTTTGAAGCTGGTGCTACTTGACCAGGGAAAAACAGAAAAAAAGGCTGTGGCATTACTCAAGAGGTAAAAAAACAAAACAACCTACGATTACCAGAATCCACTGCATCACTCCAGACTAATAAAAGCTCCTGCTGGTGGGTGACTTATTGCAAGATGAACACAGAAAAGAAAATGGCAGCCAGCTGGTAACAAATGATCTTGTTTTACAGTTAAACAGTAAGCTTTGTTTCTCTAAACATTTTAGGTAACAGAGTCTTGGTTCATATTTGATCAGCACTGCCTAATTTTACTGTTCAATCTGAGTTTTTTACCCTCCATTGTGACAATACAGGAAAGAGCATGGCGCCCACTTGCTGTTCAGAAAGTCTTGTATTACAGCCAAACAGGTACTGCACACATTGTTATGACATAAAGCTGGTTGAACTCAAACTCACCAGAGTTCTTGTATATCATATCTCAACTAATATTATACCTAAGATTAGGAAGAAGATTAGGAAGAGTCATACTAGTAAAAACATTTAATTACATTCATGCAGAATCCATCATGCCATGAACCTTTTCACCCCATAAAAGTAGTGTGGTGTTGGGAGAGATCTTTTACCTTTTAGCAGCTTGTCATTATACATATCCAAATATGGAAAGTATGTAATTGTTGTATCTGCTCTGGTCACTTTTAAATGACTGAGGAGACCTTTGGACCAAGTCGCAACACTTAAGAACATTTATGCATACTACCTGTTCTTAATTATAAGAATCAGAGCAACCTTCAATGTGTCATTCTCACCATTTTGATGCATGTAAGACCAAGTTTGACTCTGAGCAGCTTCATATGTGCAGAGCCAGGAAAGGAACACGTGTGTTTTCTTTCTCTGCGTACACAACTTTCTATAGATGATAAATATAGCCATGTAGTCATACAAGCACTTTGTCCAGGCTCAGGAAATCAAATATTCAGGTTTTTCATGAATCCCCAACAGTTCCTTTCACATGGGCCCAGAACATATGCTCAAATCTAATACAATTAGAACAGAACTCGCTTTCCAAATAAGTCCCATTGAAACGTAGCCCAATTTAGACTCCAGCTTTGGTGACTGTCTTTCATATCACATTAATAGTGGTGCAGCACGGTGAAACGATGGCATAACTGCTGATTAGAATGGTGTCTTTCCACATGAGCGCGACAGGAAGCACACGCTGGCAGTTTTCTAATCGCTCTGTGCACCGTCGCGTGGGATTACGGGGATGAACTATTTGCTCCGGATGAAAATTGAGGTAAATCAATTTTCCATTTTCTTTTAGGACTTCACTTCTATCTGGTGTCAAGCTAATGACAGCACGAGCCACTGGGACAGGAGTCATTCATCAAAGGCGTTTAAAAGCAGACGCCGAGGCGGCTCCTCTCTCTCCGCTCATTAGTTCAAACAAAATTACTTCTGAGGAGAGCTGCTTGCAGCTATCATGCTCTCCTTGTATAGGGAGGTGAGAGATGACTGGATGAATTGCATAAAGATAGTAGTCTCCTGGTTTGACATAATTATGATCTTTTTCATTATGGGCTCAAAGCAAACAAAAGTCACCATTCAGCCTCGCCAGTCTAAATGTGCCAGATGAGTGATGAAGGTCAGGAGGGATTAAGACTGGGACTGAGAGTTATTGGAGATTTAAATAGTAAAAAAATATGACTGCACAAGCCTCCATACAGGGCACAAGGGCTGGCTGAATGATTTGATGAGTATGAGATGTGAATCTCATGCAGTGGTTTTCAGTTTCCAGTTTTCATCAGTCGCTTAGATGGTTAATTGCAGAAGCTGTAGTCTGGAACCCACTCTAAAAGAACCCTGATGACATCATCATAGGATATTTTCTCAGAAGACAGTGGTTCTCACTCAGAAATATCTTAAGTTTTGTTCTTGAATTTGTTCTCTACATCTACATCAGATTTATGGCGTGGTCTTAAACAGAAGAACTAAACATGATGAATCCCACTGTCCTCTTGAATTGAAAGTGCGTGCCAGTTGATCCTAATTAGCATAAGTAAACACCACTCAAATCCCTATAAAAGGCCACGAGACTGCAGAGCTGTGTGCACATAGGGAGACTGAAGAAAAAGAAAAGTAGAGAGAATTAGGTCAAGAATACCCAAATGAAAGTCAACGGAGGGTGGAGCTTTTGGTGGGCTCCCAAAAAAACCAAAACAAACTTCTGAAATTGAGGTGCTTCTGCAGGAAGTGAATGCCAAACAAGTGGTCATATATATACCTGCAAACTGTGTGCATTTTAGTAGCACAATTGTTAGGACTGAGGAGAGAGACGAGTGCTGCTGTACAGTAGCAGTGTGTGTGTGTGTGTGTGTGTGTGTGTGTGTGCGTGTGTGTGTGTGTGATTGAGAAAGAGTGACAGACAGAGGCTGAGAGAATGTGGTAGGTGGACTATTTCAGGCTTTGTTTCTGTAAGTTAATAATAACTTATTCTGAATGCTGCTTTGTCACTTTTTGTCCCGCCCACCTGAACCGCCTGTGACATTTTCTAGCATGATCAATCAGAAATTATCTGACGTTATTCACATAACTGATGTGAATTGCAGTGTTAGTGTACTGCTCATTTAAAAATATGAATTACAAAAATATTATTGTAATTTAAATCATATAATGATTACATACTCATATATATATATATATATATATATATATATATATATATTTACATACTATATATATATATATATATATATATATATTTACATACTCATATATAAACTTCAGAATTAAAGAAAAAAACACAACAAATTAATTTTTTCAAACATGTCAGTGTACACGTGTGTAAGTGCGCTCTTGAGTGTGCATAGAGTCTGTTCTTACCTAAGAGCAAATAGGTCTGTAAGAAAACATTAATGAATGTCAGAATCTTCATGAAAACTTTGCAAATGGGTAAGAATTTTAGGAAGGAACTTTTTCTTAAAGGTCCACTGTCTAAGATTAAGGGAGATTTAGTGGCATCTAGTGGTGAGAATGCCACATTGCAACCAGCTGGAACTTCTCCTGATTCAGTCAGTGTTCATTGTTGAAAAGGCTTTCACCAGAGCCGAATTATCCACAGAGTTCTCCTATGCTCCACAACATACGGACCAGGGGTCTCATTTAAAAACAGCGCGTAGGATCCATGCTAAAAATGTACGTATGGACAAAAGCCAGTCAGACAGTCTCTACAAGCAGGCTTCCACCTCACCATCTGCATCGTAATGTTCGTAAGCGTGGATCAAAGTTTCTCCCAACAAGTCTGTTTTTATGTATCACAACTTTTGTGTGGGAAGTGGCGTACGCCTCTTTCAGGCCTCGTTCTGTGCGTACACACGTTTAGAAATGAGACCCCAGGTGACTCAAAACTGGTAAAAACACTGAATAAAGCAGTTTCACGTTACAAATCAATGTTTCTCTCACCCTGTTCGGCATGTTGCAGACAGGCTGCTTGCCCAGTACCAGCTAATGTGTGCTCACCTGATAACTTAATGTGTGCTCACCAAATGTCCGATCCAGTCATTAGGGAAGTTTTTACCATGAGCCAAATTATCCGCAGAGATCTCCTCCTCTGCAAAACAAATGGACCCAGTGATTTAAACCAGTAAAAACACTGAATAAAGCAATTTCAATTGGTGATCTTCTAATGCTCTGGTCACGGAGGGGCTAACAGCTATGGTGGCTGAAGCAAAAACACAAATGGACCTATCTAGAGTCAGGGTTTGGTTTGTCCATTCTGAGCTACTGGGCTACATGACATGACATCCATGGATAAGGAACCCCTATATGGTTATAAGCAGCTCATTCAAAGGTAACAAAAACACAATGATCCCCTTTTCCAGGTAATTATACACTAAAAAACCTATTTATTATATTATATTCCATTTCTGCCATTATATCCCTCTAAATCCAACACACTGACCCTTTAGGAACAGTTGGTGAATGAGGCCCAATGTTCTGTTTTCACAGGCTGTGTAAAACTGCTCATGACAATTTAACTTCACGTGTAATGTTGGTGGATGACCCCTTTAAAACAAGACTGTTTTCTTACTTTAGTAACAGCTGACATTTTGGAGATACAAGCTTTTTACAGGACAGCAAGTGTACATTGCATAAGGATGGGAGTCTCTATCCCATTTAACATCAGGTCCAAGATAAAAATGACCATTTAGCTGGGATTAGTAGCTGAGCCATCCAATCATTTAATTACAGTTTAATGTATTTGGGATGCACAGAGTACGAGGCGAGCCTGAGAGCACAGAGAGGACTGAATGATAAGATATTATTGTATTTAAACAAGAGATAAACAGTCAGGGACATGTTGAAAATGCATCACGTTTGAATACGATGGCACCGACCTTTGGGTCAGAATTAAGTCATATTTGCCTGACAACGAGCAGCTCAGCACTGCCATGTTTAATTTAAGTTCAGGCGAAGTGAGACTATTAAATAAAACTCTGTTGAACAATGAAAGAAGCTCTCATTTAACCACAATGTGTAGATGGGTTTAGGCACTGGGAGTCAGGAGGTGAATTATATATTCATGAAGGTTTTGTAGCTACTTTATTGGCTTTAGGCTAGACCTCAGTCAGCACCGAGCCTGTAAACTAAGTTTGACAAGCCCCCATGTAGAGCAGCAGGAGCGGGAATAAGTCTCTCACTGCTCATCCCTCCTTTACTGCCTGGAACCTTCTGGATCACAACAACAGCAAGTACAACATGAAGGAGCTGATATGGAGATCAGCTCCCAGGGAGGTTAAGCGGTGGGTAACCCACATCTACTCTTCTGCATTTGCGGAGGTCGGTGCAAATTTCTTACTTTGAAGGGGAAAATCCTCGTGGAAGCCAAACTGCAGGATACTATTTCTAATGTCTTTTAAAGTGTTGTCACTATTTGTCAGTATTTCTAAAACATGAGCAAGTCTCTCAGGATGGCATGAAGCAGACAGCTGTGTCAGGAGACAAAACCTAAACTGACAGTGACAGGGGCGCAGACTGTGTATACTTAGGGTGAGTTTCATCTAATATCAGCAATCACAACACTAGAAGTTTGGAATCAATAAATGTATCTGTAACTCTGAGAACTGACTTGGATGCATTCAAGACATGACTCTCCAAATGTGTGTTTTAGTGCTCCAAGATAAACAGCATATGTAAGTACTTACCACATGGAAGATGACTGGCCAAAAACTCCTACATACTTCAGGGCTCAGAACCCATTTGTTAAATTAAGCCTTTCATTAGTGAGATCTGGTCCAAGGGCCCACTTGTTACATAATCTCCAAAAATTCAAAATGGGATGTGAATTAGGACAAACACTTCAAAAAAAAAACCTCTCAACAAGCAGTGTGTGTCCACAACCCATAAAATGGTCATAGGAGCTGACTATTAAAACATCAGAATTAGTGATGATCAAGTGATACTGAAGCAAATTTATAGCGGCATAAACACGGTAAGCAGTTTTCTCCCCTACTCTTTGTGTTATGAGATAGTTGGCAGGGTCTTTGACTGCAGACAACCAAACAGTCTTCGATTAGAGACAGTTCTAGTTTGATCATGTTTTTGTAAAACAGTTTCTGATCTGCTCCCATTTTTATCAACCATTGATGGTGTTTGCTGTTTTAACAAATCCCACTGTATATGTAGCTGCTGTCTCAGATTGTCAAACTCAACACTCTTCACTTTCATTCTCTAATTATTTCCAGGCGCTTTCATTCAGCTGTTAGGTTCAGAAAAAGGTCATGGTTTCACATAAAACAACTAAGTTTGCTGCATACTGCACACAAGTAGGGGAGTATGTGTTTGTCTTACATGAGCTGAATTACTGACGCAGTACAAGATAATTTATCATCAAGGAATCGTAAAAACTGACATTTGTCAAGCACGGATTTGGCTTATTGTCCTTGGTTAATACTTGTGGAGACGTCCCCACATAATATAATTTAATGTGGAGGTAACATTATTTAGAAAGGACACCACACAAAAACATGTTCTTTGTTTGAGTTATCAAACGGATGATGGATCATAGGGGTTTGTTTCTACCTGTCAGTGATCAGTTCGCTACATCGCTAATGATATTTAGCTTTTCATTATGAATGCAGATGGGAATCGATCTAAACACACATTATAGGCTATAAGTTAACATAAATAAGGAACGCGTTTTCTTGCGGCGGCCTTTCTAAAGTGAGCAGTGTTGGATACTGGAAGTTAATATACTTTGTTACAGTCAAGGTGTTAATAAGCAGACAGCGTTAGCTAGCTAGCGTGCTAGCAAGGTGATAAAGTGTATTCCACATTAGATTAGATTATATGTGGACATCTCCACAAGTATTAACCAAGGACAATAAGCCAAATCCATGCTTGACAAATGTCAGTTTTTACAATTCTTATGATGATTTATCTTTTACCGTGTAAATGATTAAGTTCATATAAGCCTAACATACATTCCTATCCTGAGCATTTAGCAGCAGTAGCCTATATCAAGATTCTAAGCAGCGGCAGTGGCTCAGTCCACAGGGACTTGGGTTGGGAACCGGAGGGTCGCCTGTTGAAGTCCCCATCTGGACCAAATATGGAGCGTGGGCTGCCCTTGAGCAAGGCACTGAACCCCGCAGCCACTCGGGGCGCCCATCCAAAAAACCCATGGATATAAAAACGACTCGCATCACATCGACTTGTAATCAGTTGAGAAATATAAACGTTATAGCTCTTTTATTTGGCTCTCACAGCACACCAAAGTTCGGCTCCACCTACTAATTACATCATCACTGTTTACAAACACAACAATGGTCTATGAGGTTGTAAAATGAACCCTTTGCTCAATATTGTTGAACTAAGGTATTTTTGTGTCCACCACAACAAAGGATCCTAATTGACTTTTGGTTGGTATTGTTTCCTTAATGCTGGGACATAACATATCTCCACTTCAATACACTGCACAAAAATAAAGGAAAAATATCCTGGTTGCTGCCATCTTGCACCAGTGACACAATTTGGAGCCAGAATCCGTGCAGTAGCGATCTCTGTGGTATTGGATTCCTACTGTCCAACCATTCGTGAGCCGTGCCATTGGTCCCGAACACACACAACTATCAATTATGATGTTAAACCACCTTTTTATAGCATCAAATAAGTAGTTGTAACCAAACTTACTAGAAAACAAACCCTTTAGCAAACACCAGGGTGATAAGAACTACCTAAAATGACAGAAACCATCTTTGGGAAAACATAGAGGGGTCGGGGTTAATGACCTATACTGCAGCCAGCCACCAGGAGGTGATTTAAATGTCTTGGCTTCATATCTGGGGAGCTGTCATGTCGTCCATCTTTACTGTGCAGTCTATAATTTTAACACATTACATGCCACCACCATGTAATGTTGTGTTTAGAGGTCATGGTTAATTTCACGTATTTCTGTGACACCACGCTGATTTATTTATTTATTTTTTTACACTAAAAGCCTTTCCATTCTTGGTAGGCCTTTAATTTGAAATTTTTGCAACATGTTGAGTTTGTTGTTGAGCCAGAGATTCAAAGACTTAAACAGTGATTTTTATAAATGATGCCATCAGATCAATGTGAAGCACAAAGAAACCTGTCTGGCAATGCTATACATTAAGATGGTGCTTGCTTGCTAAACAAACAACAAGCATGGGTAGAAATATGTCAGGTGGCTTCGTCCACTTAGTCACAGCTTCATTAGCAGTAACTTAGCATCACTTTCCTTTTTATTTTACTGCAATATAGAAAGCACTCCTGCTACTGAAATACAAATATCTCTCAACTGGTCTACTTCATGGAGTTTTGAAGCTTTGTGATTTAAAATGATACATAGTTTGTCAAGGTTGAGTGAGGAATCAATCTGATGCCATCGAATAAGATGATAAAGCCCCTCCAGGCCTATATTCAGTACATGCTTGTTAAAGGTTTATACATGAACAGAAAAAGTATGCCTTTGCGCGATGTTAAATAGAGGCTCTGTGCAGTTCTACCAAATGCATGAAGAAATGGCCTTCAAGGGGAAAAATGTTATCAATTTGATAGGTGGTTATACTCAATGTTTTGGCTTTTTAGTGTGGCATAGCAGATCATCTCACTTTTCTCAGTGTGTATTGCTGCAATGCAAACAGGTGCTCTTGAATATGCATGATGCAGCCAAATCCACCCACCACTATTTTCCCAAAAGTAGAATTAGGTACTGTGTATGCACAAATTGAACACAGAGCAGTTATTTTGTGCATGCAGCTTTAACTGACCTGAAGGCTCTGAAATTCAGTATGAAATGATCACAAATCCATTTTAAGTGGTAGGTAGGTTCCATTCTGAGGTATCAGCAGGGGAAACCGTGGCGGCTGCCTCTGCAAAATGCCATGGCATTAAGATACAAGTTATTATCAATTACTGAGGTTCTTCTGAGCTTTTTTTTCACTTTGTACAAAATAGAAATAATTCACAGCAAATAAAGCATTAGTATTTTAAACACAGAGAATCATCCTGATCATTCATTTAGTTGCTGACTCACTTAAAACTGTAGACTGTCTAATTTGGGGACAGAGTGCTGGTTCAGCCCACAGACTGTCAGTCTGTCTAATGAGGAGCTTCCTGCAATTGGACACAGCTTCAGTTTATATCTACCCAGGAGGTGTATAGTAGCTTTTACAGTTGCTACACTGAACCAGGGTCACTCCCTGAATTGTGTTGTGTGCTTTATATCTATGGCAATAAACAACAGGTAGCAATATTGTTTCTCCAAAATGGACACACAGAGTGTGAGTATGAAACCCTTCATTTGCAGCTGACGACAGACAGAGAAACCTGTGAGTCACAGTGCAGCAGAGCTGCGGTGGGTCAAGTTGGCCCATTTAATCCGAGACACGATGCCACGGGTCCATCTTGTGCTGAGCACATTCAGTAGTACCCTTCTGAGTGAACAAATGCTCTGTGTGATGATGATCAACAAATCATCCTGCAGGTCCAGGCGGGCAGACAAAAACCTTGCCTTTGTCGTGAGAGTAGCCACAGCTCAGGACTTAAGTGCAAGGATTGATGAAGTCACATAAAAGGAGAGACAGCAGCTGTCCAGAGGGAGCGCATGGGTCAGAGATCTCCACAGGACTGTGTCTAAATACCATGCAGCCACTGGTGCGTCATACAGAGGCGTCTGACACAGGCCAGACATTTAGTCAAGGCATTTAATAAATCTGTTAAAGGTGCTAGACGACATTCTGAGTCTGGGCCGGGGTTGCCCGCACACAGGTCTCACCTCTGATGTCACAAGCAAACATGGATGGGGCTGAGCGGAAAAGATGGCGGCTATCAGTGCTAGCCACGCTAATGATCCAAACAGTGCTAACAACGGCAACAGAGGTGACAGAGCAAACAGTGTTAACATGGGGGGGTGAGCATTAGGCTTAAAACGAAGATGCCGTATGAGCGCAGTGCAGAGCTGGAGCAGTTAGGTAGGGAGTGAGACATGAAGGGAGGGACTAATGTGTTATGCCTGTGAAAAGGGGAAATAATGATCACAATAGCCAAAGTGATGTTCCCTCAGGGAGAGGAGTTCCCCTGCTCTGTGGGTGGACAACAGAAGCAGTTGATCTCAGGATCTTAGATTAAGACTATCTTGTAGAGCACAGAAAAACACTTTTACATCTTAAATTAATCAGTGAAGTATAAGGTAGACAATGTAATATAAGAAACGCCTTAATCATTTTAACCATCTCACTGATTTGAACTATTTTACCCAGTTTTATCATTTTAGTCAATCTTTATTAACTGTTATAAATGGGTGTTTTAACCCTATTACAGATTGTAACCTTACAAATTATGAACTTCCTTTAAGTATCTTTTTTAACTTGTCACACTAATACGCAAAACAAAGTACAGAGAAGCTCGGATTACAACACATACAAAGGTAGTGTGACTTTGTTCTTTGCTCAAGATGTCAATACTCTATCTTTGTAAAGCAAATAGTTGTTTGCTGCTGTATTAACACTGGAACCACCAAGGGGGTCATTTTATCCCCTCACATTTTCAGATGCATGTAACTCTTTAAATATAACCCCTACATCTCTTAGTGACCTGACTTTTCCTGAAATTGTCTTATTAATCATCTGCTGAATTTTGGGGGTTGTGGGACAAAAAAAATCATCATCATGGAATCATTATCATTTTTTCCTCTAACCACCGCACAAAGTTATTTTGACCCCCTAGAGGAACAGCTGTTACGAGCTGCTGTCGCTGACTGCTGCCGTTGCTAAGCAACCGGACGTGTGGTGCAAATGCCCCATCTGTGCAGTTGTTTACACTTTTGATAAGAAGTTTGTCATATGAAAGGCTAGCTACAGACTATAGGTCAGAGGTTTTGTGTGTAAACATAGACTGGTACAGACAGATGAATGTAGAGGATGATCTGGCAAAGCTACAGGCTATAGGTAAGGAAGATGGGAGAGATTACAGAGGAAGAATTGGATGAGGGGAAGATAAATTACCCATCACGTTCAACTGAGGAAGAATCCTCATCTAAGGATGTGGAGCCGACAGCCCGAAAAAGGCCCAGACTTCTGATGGCAGGTAGCTTGTTCCACATCTCAGCTTCAGCTATCTACGACTCAACCTCAAAGAGCAAATCTATGATTCATACATAAGACAACATAACACATGCTAATGCACCCTATTAGACTACCTACTCTCAGAGGATTTACCCACTATATTGCCTACATCATCGCAGCAGCGCTTGGACTGTGGGAGACATGACAGGTAAGCCTACAGTCTAGCGAAACCCACCACATTGAGAAAACTAGGCTAACTATAAATATTTATATTCTTTAGTGTCAGCCTCATGAGACTGGCGAGGATGAAACTGTCTGCCTGTACCTGTCCCACCGGGACTGCACACTGGGAGAGTGCAGTCACAAAATATTTTGACTTCAGTGTTTGGGACAGTTTAGTTAGGCAGGAGCTTTGATTTACATATTGATGGTCAGGTTTGTGGTCTGTTAAATGTTCTATAATTGGTGTTAAATTCTTGTTATGTCTATTAGATATAAATTATTCTGATGTTTTTACCCTGTCAGCACCATGAACAGCTCCGTCAGCACCAAACTACTGAATGAAAGGGATACACTGTATAAAATATTGCCCAGACTCAAAAACCATCAATGTATGTATATATGTATAATATATGTCAATATGTGTGTGTGTGTGTGTGTGTGTGTGTGTGTGTGTGAGTGAGGGGGAGAGAAAGAGAAAAAAAGTGATTCTGTTGTTTGCCAATAACACATTATTATCCCAAATTCATTTTTAACTTTTGTAACTTTTTTTTAACTTGATCTGTAATGGGTCTCTTTATTTAAAATGATAAATGAAAATGAACAACTTACCTACTTCAAAAAAATACATAAGATAAAAATACATTTCCACAAACACTTTTGGTATGGTACCTTTGGAACCAAAAATAACCCTTCAAATATGGTACCTAGACCCTAGCGTTTCCACTGCAAACAGTACTCTTAAATGTGGGCGGAGTTGTTGTCACTCACTGCTCCGTCCAGCACTCACTGTATTTCCTCTTTTATCAATCTGCACCTCGTTTATCATCCACAGAACAGGGTTACACGACAACATTTTCAAAGCAAAATAAAACAGACTGCAGCGAGAGTCTCTCTCCATAGGATGTTTAAAAGTAGCGGGTGTGTGCATTTTTCTCCAAGTGAGGATTAGAATATATGCAGGTCACATAACCTAGTAGAAATTAATGTATATAAACGCTTGAAGATCCACTCATTTATCTCATATAAAAACTAAAGTAATGGTCAAAGTTGTCACTGAGTAACATTACGAGTTAATGTTCCACCTTAAAAGTTGCCAGCAGTTGGCCCAGTGAATTAAGTTATTTTGAAGTCCAACTTGGCCCTGAGCAGAGTGACCGTCTGCTATTGACCAGTCAATGAACTGCAGTGTTCACAGCTCCACCTTTTAGTACCAGATCTGTGTGCTAGGTACCCCAACAGAAGGGGGACCAAAAATGGGGATGGTACGCAACGGTTGCATTGGTACTATCCACAACTTTTCACAGTGGAAACGAGAAAAAAGCGTACTGAAGTGAACTGAATCGTAAAATCTTTTATATAGAACCTTTAAATAATACATCAAATGTGACATCATACAATGGTTCATATGATATCTAACGAATTAGCGCCCCACAAACGACTTTACGTATGTATTTACGTAAAGTTATGTATTTAACGTAAAGTTACATAGGGTAGATTTAGGAAAAGAAACTTGGTGACAATGTACCTTAGAAAAACTCAAAAGTTCACTTGGTTTCACACAGTGGATGACCACCAGTTTCCTGGGAGAAAGTCCTGTGTTGTTTGACCCATCCACCACCCCAACTTGCCTCATTACGCTGACTCTAGGACTTTATAATACTTCCTTCTTTACTCTCTGCAGCGCACTGGTCACGTGATAGCAGCCTTCCTGATTACATGGGTTATACATGAATTACTGGCTCATGATGACTTGTGTTATATTTGTATTATGGAGCATTACTGTAGGCATATGTACAAACAGTGCCTGAGAACAGCTAGACATGTCATGTAAGTCAGATGTGCTTCAACTTGTGATTTTTATGAATATATAGTAAAGAAAGCATTTATCTTACTCAAACATAGATTATGTTATGCTTAAAAAATAATCATGGTGGTTTATAATAATTTATTTTAATTGATATTCTCTGGCCGCATTACAAATGCAGCCAGAGAACAACATTCACTCTTTCTTTTTCTCTTGCTCTTTAGCTGCTAAATACTCTGCTATGTTCACCAGCTAGTCTCTAACTGTGTCTGTCTGCTGTTTGGTGCTGGGCAGGTAATGTACCGTGGGTCTTGGCAGAGCTTTTTTCTTTTTTATAACTGTAAATTCCAGTTTATCAGAAAAGCATTTTTCCAAAACAGAGGGATGGTTGAATCAACTCTTCATTGTGTCAGATATGGCACTTTTCTCTGAAAGTTGCGTTTCTCTCTTACAGCTTTGTTTTTTTCTGTCTTTCTTTGCCCGTATGTTTTTTGTTCTCATGTTGATATCACAGTTGGGCCTTGACATTAGTATGACTTTACTTATGTCACTCTGGGTTTCACAATTAGATGACTATTCTTAGCCAACAACTTTCCTTTGCATAATTAATACAGTAATGTACTTAACTGAATTCCATGGTGATTGACGTGTTATTTAGGCCCATACGTCAGTCGATTGCAATTGCCAATATAATGTAGTCGTAAACAGATACAAGTGTTTATGCATTTGTCAACTTCTTCAACTCAGTTTCTGAGCAACGGAGGTGGAGGCTGTTGTATTAACAGATCATGACAATTTAATGAAAGAGAAAAACAGATGTAGCATCATAAAATATGTCTTAATAGGAAATTGTTGACAAATATACTTCAATAAGTACGAATGTCCTTATACCTCATTACAACTACATTAAAGTGTGTTTTAAATCATTTGTTAAATGTTTACATATTGCTTAACAATAAATGCTTTTCTCGTGTAGTGTACAGTTAATCATCACAGCACCACCTCGCCACAGTAAATGAGTAAATGTGTCAGCCTCAAACAAACAGTGAATTCAAGTGTAAGGACTAAAATAGATTATTCACAGTTGACATCCCTTAACGCTCTTAAGGGGAACTATTTGTGGAACATCTATGCACACATTGTAAAAGTTTCTAAGGGCCTAATGAAGCCCCTGGGTCATGTGTTATGCATAGTGGAAATAAACTGTGATGAATCATTGATCTCATGATGGTCCTTGTTGAAAATTCTAATGTTACCTTGTGGTCCAACACTGTGGTTGAGATGAAGCCCATTTTCTTCAGTGGAGCTCCCTTGTGGCTGGGAAAAAATGTCACGATGCTAGTAGCACCGGTTGAGCAAAGCTCCCAGGAGCTCTGTGACCTATATAGAAAAGCGTCTAATTTGGATGTTAAAACTGTGTCGGTGGGTGGTCACAACAATCATGTACAGAAGAGTATACAGTGTGTTGTATGAGGAAAACACACAATTATGCATTGATTAAAGCCAGTTTTTTTTGTTTTTTTTCACTAAAGCTGTTTGTAATTATGATTAAAAGAAATAAAATGCCAGCGACTGAAACGACACATTCTTTTGGCTGTTTTAGCTCTTCTGTAACATTAGCCAAACTGGACATACACCTTCTGTCTTTCACTTCCCCGCTTGTTCACTGCTCTCATGTTCAAAGTTTCCCTTTACATTATATTGAAATTATATATTATGGCGTTGTGCTGTTGCCACTGTCAGTGGATGAATCACATATTCTATTTAAAGTTGGGTCCAGGTGGATTGCAAGTGAGGTCTAAATAAAGTACAGTGACATGTTCATAAATATTAATGCTGGTGTTGAGACTTCACAGCTTGAGATCATATGTAGGTGGTTGTTCAGAACAAAAGATCAGGCACAGCAGGCAGTGATGTATGTAGTCATACATGTTGACATGGTGACATCTGTTGCATGAGCTTGGGTTTTCACAGTTCTGGACTTTATACTTGCCTGAAACTGAAAACAGTGGAAAATATGAGACTGAAGTGAAAAAGAAGAGACCAGTTTTACTGACAAATGATAGCTTATGTCAGCCAGTAAGTAACAAGAAAGGTCAGTGCAGATATTCCAATAATATGTTGGAAATAAACAACGTCACCATAGTGATGATGGACAAAGCACAACTTTATTTTTCAGATGCAAAATGTCACGCAGTACCCATCTATGGAGCTACATTTGTTTCTTTATTATTCAATCAAACAGAGTAGGTTTTGCAATCAAAAAAAAAGATTTGAGAGCAAAAGTATCAATATTGCAATCAAAAATGTTTTATTGCAAGTGAAAAATGATTGATTAAAAAATGCAAATCCAAAAGTTTTGTTTGCAAATCCTAAAGTTTTGTTTACGAGTTATTTTTTTCGTTTGCACGTCAAAAAGTTTTGCGAGTAAAAAGTTGAACCTGGTGGGCGGGGCCTAAACTGAAAGCTGTAAGACACGTCTCTATTGGCCAGTCTTGATCGGAATGACAGCTTGCAAAGCAACATGGGAGTTCTGTAGTTCATGGGGAATTCAGTGCGGGAGCTGTGGCGAAAATCAGTGAGCAGGTATGTTTATACATAACTAATAATAGCAAGAATGTTATATTTGAACTAGTGCATGTAGATTGCTTTTGTTTAGCCAGAGCAGAACTATTCGACGGCGTAACGGTCAGCACCATCGATACCCCGGGGTGTAGCAGTAATGCAGACTGTCGAGCATTTCCAGTGGAAGAGAGGGAATCGTGGGTGTAGCCCGCTCTGGAGCCATGTCAAACCCACCAATAGAAACTCTTCTCTCATCCATCAGCGTAGGCCCCGCCCATTAAGTGCAGTTGAACTTGCAAGCAAAACTTTAACTCGCAAGCAAAGAGTTCTGATTTAAAAGCAAAATGATCCCACGTTTTTACTCACAAACTTGATTTTTGATTGCAGTCCAAGAAATATGCTCTCAAAACAGTTTTATATGATTGCAACAAAAAGACACAAAAATACCTCCATGCACATCTTGGTTACCACTTTTAATAGCCAAATTTAAAGCTGCAATTATTCGTATTTTTGGACGGGTTGGGGGCTTCTCACAAGCTGTTAACACAACACTATTTATATCATCAGTGAATGTGTTGGCATCAGTTGCCTACTGACACATCCAGCTGACACAAAGCTATAGCATTTGTTTGGAGTCTTGCATCTGGCCAGCTGACAAATGTAAGTCCAATATTCACTTTGCTTTTAGCTCAATTTTGGTCTCCACCAACTCCTGAGGGAAATATGTGTCTCTTTAACTGCTAACTGCTTCACTGTGTGTACTAGATAGCCACAAAAATATTCTGCCTGCTCTTTGGTGCTGAGTAGGTACTCCAGTGGCATTCCCCACAGTTTTGCATAGGGGTGGGCAGATGGGACCACTGAAAATCTTGGGTTGGCGCACCAACTCCAGAAACCATAACTACAATTCAGGAATTCAATCATGCTGTTGGAGTTAAAAGTCTAATTTACAACTATGTAAATATGGAGAGTTAAAGAATCACATACTAATATGCTTTGTGTTCATATTTTACAATGAATATTACTAATTATCTGAGATGCATAGACTTATAGGCCTACTGGTACAGTTAATATTTTGAGTCCCAAAACAATCCTGTTTTAATGTCTTATGTATCGGCGGTATTGCTCTTCAAACAGGCTGGCTGTCCTTTTTACCTAAACTGACAAATATACAGCTTTAATTTAAAGAAGTACATTATAAGAAACCAAACATTTACTGAGAAGAAGACTTCTCAAATTTAGGCTGCTCATAGGTATCCACAGAACGCATTGTCATTTAGCTATCTTGATGTGAGAGTTTAAGGGACCCCTTTGAAAATAGCTGTCAGTTGTTTCCTCGCCAAAATTTAGCCCAAGATTGCAGCGTTATATAGCCCACTTCCTGACAAGCTATACTGCCATGCCACTTGTCTAGTGCCGTCACCTGGCACACACTAAATGTATCACTTTGCAACTCGTTAATAGACGACCACACAAAGTTATTACTACTTTTACTGAGAGATCTGTCCTTCCTCCACCTATGTATTAATCATGTGTGGAGAGCCCCTAATTAAACTTGATTTCTCACCCGAAGAGCCGATCTTCAGAGCTATGACTCGCCAGGCAATATCTTTATAGCCATTGTCTTCATCATGACGGGATTGTGAGACATTTAGCTCCGGATATTTCCCGACCTCAACAACGAGTCTCTCCTCATCCATTCTTCATCACACAAGACAGCAACAGAGTTCTCTTTGCATTCATGGTGAGGAGAGGAGTCAAGCTGCCATGGGAGCAGAGAAAAAGAGCTGCTGCGGGAGCTGGTATGTACAAGCAGAGAGCGAGTGGGGGAAAAATGCATTTAATTCCAGAGGCAGCAAGGCTGGAAATAGTGGCGTAAAGTGGCACGGGGTGGCAATTCCAGGAGCGCAGGCACGTATCTAGCAGCCACTGGTGTGGGGTTGTACATGTGTGTGTTTGAGATCATAAACGGTTATGAAAAATTAGTACACAAAAAACTTTTTTTTTTTTAGGGGGGGGGGTGATACTAATTGTTGACTAACTGTGATAGACTGTGTTACCTTCTCCAGTCTGGCGCTCTGAACTGTAGTTGGGAGACACTGGTTTTCTGTAGATTATCTTTACAACTTGGCTTGTTGCTGGTAACTAGCTCTAGGAGTCCGGACCAACTCTGCTTGAAGAATGAGGATGCAGAACTGACGTCCGTGCAGAGGCACATTTATTTCTTCTCTACAGCAGGAAAACATAACACAACATAACATAACATAACATAACATAACATAACATAACATAACATAACGCAGGGCCTTCTCACAGAGACTGTGCTGTAACTGGATCTAAACACTGTAAACAGACTGCTACCACCCGTAGCATTAACAGTACTATTTTCATGGTGCATTCCCATCCGTACACTCTATACGCCGCTTTACTTCCCACAACATCTACTACGTCACACCCACATGGCCACCGTGTTAAAGCGAAGGGCTGGCCGGTAACAACTGTGAATTTGACAAGAAATGGTAACTGGGGCTTTACTGGTATGCAATAGCACCAACCAGCGGTGAAACCCGTGTACACGTTTACACGAAAAAAATTACCCACTCAAAACATTTAGAGATTTTTGTACACGAACTCACCCCTACCGTGGTGTGGTTTGTTTTGGCCTTTAGGTTGACTACGTTCACAAGATACCACTACCTCTGTGATAGCCTAAAAAAAACCAGAGTGCCACAGTTTCCTAAAGGCAGTAATATTAGCCTCCAATTATTTGCACCAAGGGGGGACCAGTTGGGTGACCAGCACTTGTATAAGGGTGGCCATGGCCCCTCCTCTTGGGGGCGCCACTGAGGTACTTGATCAGAATGCTTTGGCTGAAAAAAGTTGCCTGCTGCTGCTGCTGCTGCTGCTGCTGCTGGAGAAAAACATGAATGAGAGCTGTAGGAGTGAATCAAAACAGTAAAGTATTGGGCTGTAATACCAAAATAAGCTAGGAGAGACCTAAATAGGGAGATAAAGAGAGTCATTTGACCTGTTGCTCTGATAAAATAAATGGTGCTATGCACATAGTTTTGCCTGTAATTGTTTAGGTTTTGAGATATGTATCTGTGAAATTGAATCCATAGACCTGGACAAATAAAACCCCACTATCTGCTTAATATGTTTGTTTTTGTTTATCACTTGGGTAAACTGACCCTTTAGGTCTTTAAATGTGTGTACTTATATGGACCATTATCTGTTATCGATTTCTCATGTTATGTCAACTTCAAATAAGACGTAGATAATGAAAAGAATCAGTGAGTTCCAGAAAGATTTTAAGCTTTGAGACGATTGAGATGAAGATTACACAAAAGGCATAAATTCTGACCACTGCTCAATACCAGGAACGATCCACTCATATTACATTATGCACATTGATTGTACTGTAAAGAATACATAAAGCTTAAAGTAAAGTGGAGTGTTATTGATTTCAAAAAAGTGCCATTGTCTTTCTAACTGGACTCTTCTTTTTGTTCTTTCAGAGCCTGCATTGAGCACGAGCACGCCTCACTTCCACAGCAGCGTTCTCTGACAGCCCATGTCTTTGTTTGTGGTATACACAAAGAGTTGGCATGAAAAGAAAAATGTCTTTCACTAAAGCCAATCTTTCCTAACAGCTATGATGGTCAGGCAGGAAAAACTAAATCACTGTCTCTCACAGGAAATTTCAAAGGCTGTCTGTGATTACTTACCAGGAGGCAAAAAAACCTAGTTTAATAGCAGGCTCTTTACCCACTGTTTTTCCAGATACCCTGAATTCACCATGTTTTACTGATGTAATACAAACACACATGCATATGTACTTTCTCTGTATGCCCCAGCATGACTCAAATCAACTATTTTGAGAAGCTGGCCAGGAAATAAAAACGATTTTTAACATCCTCGAAGACAGAATCCACACAATGAAGACTTCACCCTGGCCTTCACACAAAGTTAGTTTAGTAAAATGCACTTGCTACGCCTCTCGCCCCCTCTCTCCCACCATGACTCAGTTCTTATGTCCCTTATCTTGTTGTCTGAGGCACTCTTCTTGCCTTTAAATCAATTTCCTCCATGGGGATTAATAAAGTTGAATTGAATTGAATTGAACATGAGCTGAAGCAGATATGAAGATGCGAAGGCAGTGTGGCATCTCTTTTCACATATTGAAATGAAATATAATGTGCTTATCCTAAATGCCTCAGACAGGATTAACCGCAAAGATTTAAGGTTTTTCCCCAGGGAGTTCAGCACGAACCCCACCACCTCACACACACACACATACACATGCACTCTTCACTATTGGACCGCAATTGCTTTGGTTGTGGTGGTGAAAGGCGGAGAACGCACGGCAGCAAGTCACTGATTCAGAAGTGTTATTTATGAGTGTGCTGCTAGCTCCGGGCCAAAACGGTACTGTCTCTGTCAGCATTGTGTGTTGGCCTCGAACGAAAATGTAATAACATGCTCTGTGTTGCTGTTGTTTTTCCAGGCGACTAACACTATTTGGGCCGGGGACAAATACTTCCCCGGGCGGTGTTGTCACTGTTGGTGGTAAATATGAAGTCTGCCTGTAACATGGTTTCCTTTTGAAGCTGCCTCCTTCATATCTGTCAGCGGGGGTCCTATGATGAAATGACGGAGAAGCATCTAGAGAGAAATAGCTAAAAATAAAGGCATCATTTCCTTATATGATAAATAATGATCATGTGTATGTCTGTGTTCATATGCTAATTTCTCATTACGCCCACTCACAGCAATGATACTGGCAGTGAGAATGGCAGACAGCCTACAGCATCAGACAGCATGCACTGACACTGGCAGCTTCGGTGTACATTCTGCATTTAGACTCCCCCTTCCACAAACATCCCATCAAATACAAAAGGAACAAGATTTCCAGCCTTGCTGTGCCACAAAAAAAGGCATATTTTTCTTCAGCAGCTGGTTTCTGCAGGGTGTATCCCTAAAGGGACAAAACAGCCCTGACCACAAAAGACGGAGCTGCTGTAATCGACGGACGCCTTGGCTCACATCAAAGCTCTTGCCGAGCTGAGATTGCATCTCTCTCCACCCACTGTTTCTGTCCCCAGCCGTCATTCTGGGTGAGCGTTTCAGCTGCAGCCATGTCTTGATCACAGAGATGCGCTAGATAGTGTGATACGGCTAAACTGCTGACACAAGGCTCTCGGGCAGATGGCACCTTTTGATTCTGGGCCAAAATGTTTCCTCCTTTGGCAAGGAGCTCAATTTTGCTGCTATTCATGAAAATTTCATGAATTGAACAAAAAAGAAGGTAAAACTCCCCTTTCAGTAAAATGGGCTTCAAAGGAGACAGTTGTTATAGTAATAAAATATCACAGCCTCCTGCACTACATTCTGTACAAGCTCTACGAATTGTCTTTAACATGCAAACTCATCTTTAATTCATTGCCCACAGCGGCATAACCTTAGCTGTGATCCCAATTTACATTTTAAATGACAATCCTTAATGTTAACAAATTGGGCTACTGTATAACAGTAGGGAATCCCCTTGGTGCTGCACATAAAAAGGAAAACAATTGTAGATCTCATAAAAAAGGAAGAGAGCAATTGCACCAGGTCACATTGAGCCCAGTTAACAAATGAAATATCCACAAAAAGACATCCCCACCCAATGTCACAAACTGTTTTCTCTTTATTGTTCAAAAGAATCTGAATGAATGGTCAATAACCGTCTTCTAGAATATGTTATAATAATGATATAAATGTCATTTTTGAAAGTAACTTAATACTGAATGTTTGTGTGCCATTTTGTAGAGTTGTGTTGTCCTAAAATGATTTGGAGTGATGCCAGGGTGTCAGCAGATTGGAGTTTTAGTTAAACAAACAATTTTCAGAGGCAGATTTGTTCTGGAGGCACAGATGATCTCATTGGTTCAATCACAGCTTTTCACAGCAGTAAACTAGTTTGCCAGGTCTCAAAGTAGACAGTAATTAGATGTCACCTTCTGCCAACTGGCAAAGTTAAGTTTTGATAACATAAAAAAACAAATTCTCTGCAGTTTTACTCATCTCCCTTTATGCTTTGTCTCGGCAAAGCAGAGGCACACCGTTACTTTATCCAGGGTCCTGTTAGACTACATGTTTTGGATGCTACGCTCATTGTGCTAGTTCTAATTGGGGTAAGGCCATGTTGTTTTCAGTTTGCGAATACGATGCATGTCTAAACACTTTTGATATTTGTGTAAATCTCACGCACTGGCATGAGCATGGGAAGGTGGGTGCTGATGGTCTGCGGTACCCCCTATTGACAAGGGGTGGAACATCCTCCGATGTGACGTGACAATCGAAGTGCAAGGCAAGACTCAGGGTCATCCTAGCTACACTTTGGCAGAGATTTGGAGCAGTGGGAGCTAAGCAATGGCGCAGACAGGCTGAAAAAGACCAGAAAATTGCCAGGACAGTTTTGGAGCTGCTTTTTAGATCCATAAAATTCCTTTGGACGCGAGAGACTTACACTGTGGGGGCATAATAATGGAGTGGACGACAAGCAGACGTATGATTTGCCCGGGGGATGTGAGTGGTTTCAGTGAAGAGACAACTGGATGTCCGGCATGATTCAAAACGAAATATTAGACATTCTGGCACATGAAATCCAGAGAGAAATTGTGTCTGGGGTGAGGGAGTGCACTTCGTTTGGACTGATGGAGCCACCGATGTAAGACATCTGAGCAGTCCTGTAGCTCCTACATATTAGCTCGTTCATATACACAGTGGTAGGCACATTTATACTATGCAGCACCCTAAAGTGAAAATATGCTCCTACATGTACGCACACTGGCGATATCTTGGCATCAGATCTGCTCCTTGGATTGGCACATCTTGGCAATTGTACCTTGAGGACTTGTTCTGTCTGTATGGTGTGTCTTGTGTGTGCTCTGAGCAGTCAATGTGTGCTGCACTAAAAGGATGGAGTTTCACAGGCAGCAATTTTGAAGTGGAGTGGTCACGGAAGAAAAAGTGGCAAGAAATATGCCTTCAGGCAGCCCTGCAGGAGTTCGGTTTTAGAGCTGTAACCTTTTCTATCCCACTTTAGTGTGAGGGCCTGATCTAAAAATAAAGGCAAAGAAAATATTTGATTTTTTTTTTATATCAACATATATTTTAGAATATTCCCCTCAGTGTCCTGGTTGTTGGTTCTTTAAAATATAAATCACAAATATTAAAGCCAGTTACTAGAATTCATTTGTGACCATAGTTCTTAGATGAATTGCTGGTTAATGTCACTGTAGGTAACTGGAGAACGGGGTATGTTCCAAATTTAGGCTTAACTCAACCAGAGTGGGAAAATACTGGATCCAACTGGAATAGATGATAAAAGCAGCTGACACTGGTTCTGAAATGTTTGACTGATGAAAACTGCAACATGCAATATGTACGAGTGTAACCATAAACTCCTGCTCAGGCATTGTGATTATTAAAAGACACAAAGTCACTCAATACTTTACTATACTCAGATACAGTGTTTTTAAAGTTTAGCATGGAAATAATATACCCAAGAGTACAACACATGCACGCATGAATGCACACACACACACACACACACACACACACACACACACACACACACACACACACACCCCCTTTGGCTCAGAGCAGAGTTGCTTCCTTACTTTGTGGCCTTGGAGACCCAGCTTAGAGTGATAAATGACTTTGCCATCTATTAAAGAGAGATTTTCATCAACCCTTACTAGCCACCCACGCAGTCACACACACACACACCCACACACACACATACACACACACACACACACAAAATCATGCACGTACAGTAGGCCACTACTCCACCTCCCACATCACAATTGTGCAGTCAAACGTCCAGGTGCCACTCTGTGTCTATGATAGCCACTGAGTGTCCTCATCAGCCACTCACTGGGGGCCACATGGCTTGATTTGTTCTTCATCTAGTCCAGAAGTGATGACACTTACTTGACACAGTCGTTGTTGTTGTTGCAGCTGAATGATTTCCTTTTTCTGAAACACTCCCCCCCATTCCTCTTTCTATAGAACATGCAGCTAAACATGACAGTTATGTTGTCACAATGAGTGAAAATTGTTTTTGCTTTCGACTTGGCAGCAAGTTCATGAACAACATAACATACTGACTCACTATTATTTTCAGCCCAGGTAAAATGCATGCCAGATAAAGAGTGGTAAAAGTGATGAGTCATTCCCACAGTTTGTGATTCTAGCAAAAGGCAGAAAGGGTTGAAGGACTTTAGAGATGTTACACAGTTTTGGAGGTGGTTTCGCCACAACCAGCTGGGGCGATGAAAAATTTCCTTATCTATATTTAAACAGATGTCAGGTGATTCTTTAAACACTCTGGGCGTCAACAAGCTGTAACACTGACATTATATCACCATTTAAAGTTGCTATGGCTAACATATTTGAAAACAGTGGCCTCTGGTAGACATGAGCACCATTAGCTTTTATCTGAAGTTGTGTTTGTGGCCATCTGGCAAATGCATGTTCAATATTCACTTTTCTTTTAGCTTTGTTTTTGGTCTCCACCAACTCCTGAGATAGATATCTGGCTCTTTTGCTGCAAAATGCTTCACTGTGTTCACCAGCTGCTGTTTGGTGCTGCACAAGTAGAGCTCTAAAAAAACAGATGCCCACTGCTACTGAAAATAACACTGATGAGAATGGCAAGATTGAATTAAAATAGTGGGGTGTATAACCAAGACAATGACTTCAGTGTTTTAAAAACATTAGATAGAGCTAAGGAGAACTGCAATCATTATGAACAACACCTTAACACATCATGATTTAATTCATTATATTAGTCTTTTTTGAACTTCATTTATTAAATGTTTCACAAGAAGGGATTTTCAGCCTATTAATTGGCACATGGCTGCATTCAATGACTCACGGGTGCCCAGATTACGGGGGCGGTGCGTCTGAGCGCTATATATAGCCGAGTGATTGCTGTTTGCATTTCCTACCTGGCTTCCATGTAAGGCTGTGGTCCACAGCTTGGCATGGCTAATGCTGTGTCTCTTTGTGGTCACATTTCCCTATGATTAGAAGGTATACATTCTTGTAGTACATTCAACTGTGCTGCATGTTCACAGTTTGTGTCACTGGTGTTATTTCTGCATACACTTCTTGCAGCAGAGCTGGCTCTCTTCTGAAGGAAGATCCAAAGTGATACTGTCTGCTTTGAGCCTTAACTTAACGCAACTTCCCAGTTAGTGGAGGGAGGGTGGGGAGTTTAATGCTGCTGACTCCAGGCAGCATCATTGTGGACTGCAGCTAAACCTAACTTGTTCTGCTATTAGTTAGCAAGACATGGTCTGGCGGCTCTTACCCTCCCGTTGCTGGGAAGCTGCATCATGATATGTTCTCTGATATGTATATACGACTTTAATTTCAGATTTGTAATTGTAGTGTTTCTGTGCACGTTGCAGGCACTTTTACACCAGACGGTTCATCACAGCAGAGACCTGTTTCAATTTCCCGGCCTCTATTCCTTGGTGCAACTGCTGTTTTGTTTCTTCAAGGTTTAGTTTTTGCAAAGTTTGGTCTCTCAGTGTCTCTACACCTCTAAGCATTTTGCATCTGCATCTTTATACCCCGCTGATTGGCTTTACTTTAATTGTTTCTTTTCTTTGTTGTAGGTTTTATGACTGGTTTGGCTCCACAGCTCTATGTGCATTTGCTTTGGCCAGGAGTAGCAAAGCTGTCTATGTAAGACACCGAGGATGCGAAGAGTTTTCCTGAGAGAGTATGAGCAGTATGTGTTTGTTTCTTTTGCTTTTTGTTGAGGTTGGTTTAAGTGGTGGTAATGAGTTTCTTTTCAGTTTGTTTGTTTGCAAAACTTGTTTCTTATTGTGCTTCTTGTATTTCACATGTTTGTACTGTCGACTTTGTTCTGGTTTGTTCTGTTTAATTGACTGTGTATGTGGGTGGGTGAGTGTGTGGGTGAGTGTGCGCATGACTATGTGTTATTTTAAGGAGAGGAAAAAAGAGAATGTGATTAAACAAAAGTGTGTAGCTAGTTTTGGAGTCACGTCTCTGCCTGTGCTTTTGAACATTTTAAACCGCAAAATGGTTAAAGTTACTAATCATCTCAAAAAGGTGAAATTCCCCTGGGTGGCATTGTAGACAATATTTTTTAAAAATAACGAACAGTCTCGCCTGCGGAAGTGAAAGAAAACCCCAGATTCATTCTGCATGGTGCTTTGCCTCACTATAGCCCTTTTTAGATAGGAATTGGGCAAATTTGCAGGAAAGCCCAATCAGTCTTTTTTCAGCATTGGCAGTACAAAAACAAAATCGAGGAGTGCTGCAAAATGCCGCCTACCTACTTTTGTTTATACAGAATGTGCCTTTTTCGGGGCAATGGGGGGCGTGAGCAAGTAACAAAACGTGTAGCTCAGCGTGTGACGTAAACAGTGACGTGGGAGGGAAGCCGCGGCTGGTCAGTCCTCCGGCGATTCTCTCGTAAGTCGGCCTGTTCCTCACCGTCCCCGTCATCTGATGGTTAATGGCCTCTTCGTTTGCGAGGGCAAGGAGGGCGCGCAATTCCTTCTCTCCCCAGTTGCTCATCTTTACAGTGTCTGTCAGGTTTGCGTTTCCCTCTTGCTACTAGCTGCTCACTAATCCCTGCAATCAGCTGTTTCCTGTTTATCCACCGCCAGTGGGTTGCACGTGTGGCGTCATCAACAGCTCCTCCCACAAGTCTTCAACAGCCCCTCCTGTTGCGGCCGCCTTGGTGTTTTTAAACTAAAAGGGTTCCGCCAATATGACTACCCTACGAGGCAGAAAATTGGGCACCTCGTATCAACTCGCCAATCCGGCTCTGTGTGTATAAACGCTCGCAGCTTGCCGACAAAACAGCCCAACATTCGCGGAAAATCTGGCAGTATAAAAGGGGCTTCAGTTTGCATTCTTTTCACGCTATGTCTGCGATTTTCGTAGCTTCCTCTTGTATCTGTGCTGCTTACAGTCTGGCACCTGGTCGCTTGTGTCCAGGAACATCCAGACCATAGCAAAATAAGAAGAAAATAAGAAAATACAGGCAGAGGGCATGGACTCTGCAGATAAACACACTAACACACACTTTGAGAGGGATTATTTTGTGGGAGTCTATACATTGTTTTTTGTTTGGGAAAATCCTACAGAGTATACCTTTAACATATAAAATAATATCTTGTTACAGCTTGGCATGTATTTGTGACTTCTACTGTTGCCTCCAACAGCCACAAACAACACAGTTTAGTTATGTAAAACTGTTACAAATGTATGATTATACAGCCACATCAACTGATGAAAAGATGAATACATTTGTGGTGAAGACACTCCATTATCTGATTTCAGACTGAATGGAGAGGCATCAGTGCATTCTGCACAAAGACTGAAGTTTTGGTCTTCTTTTTTTCGAGCACCTACAACAAACAAGCACTAGACTGCCGAAAGGCACAAGAAGGCATTAAGACTTTCATTATGCGATTGATTAAGCACTGAAAGCAGTATTTGTAGTATATACTTCAGAGCTAATGAGGAGAGTCGGGCAAATTTGGAGGCTTTGAAGTGAGGAGCTGAAACCCAAGTGGTCGGCTTTCACACCCACTGGCTGATTTAAGCGCATTATCTGCCATGATTGGTCCAACTTAGCTCCCCCATTTCTGCTTTTAGTGAGAGAGTGACAGCTGAAAGCAGAGGCTTGATGAAGGAGGGGAATCAGAACAAGCGGCACCGTGGAGACACAGACAGGACAGGGGACTAATGCAGAATATGTTGCTCTCCTCACGTACTGCATGATGGACTTGTCTCTAGTCAAGGACGATGCAGTTTGGACCGACACTGTGTCACATCCAGCCAGGGGTGACAGGTTGGTGCTACGTGTAAGAGAAGATCTTATTTCAGACATTACTCTAGGCAAGGTACGAAAACCTTTGAGGTATTAAATACACAAATGGCCTTTGTACTTCCTTTTCCTCCTCTTTCTTTATGCAGCCCAACTCGGTTCTTGTTTTATTAAGTAAGGACTTAACTTCTCCAGATTTGAGTCATCGGCACGCTAATATCCTGCCACGATTGCCTTGAGTGTCGTAAAACTACACCGTAGCGATGATTGGAAAATCATTAAGGAACTAATGAACACGTTGTGACAATTAATCTTCAGTTAGCTTTCATTCAAGTCTCCCATGGCCACAGAGACGGGAAGCATAAGGCAAATAAATGACGTCGAGAGCCAACACAGAACGCAATTACAGAAGCTAAAAGATGAAAAAGTGAGGAGCGTTTGTAAGTGTTGAGGCCTAATTGTGCAGAGGGTAATTAGATGGCTGCGATACGTCACCATGCAACAGGAAATTACATTGTATTTCTACTTTTCCAATGAGCCCTGACTGGTTGTTATCATTACTTTGCCTGAGGTTCCAATGAAAATCGCATTTCCATTCTAGCAAGGGAATCCTTAAGCAAGTTACGAAAAGCGATTGTTTTTTGGATTTGATTGGACAGTCGGTTCCTGAGTGCGGAAACAAAATATGAGGTAATACTGATATTTCTCCATTCAAGCAGTAACTCGAACAGCTGAATGTTGAAGACAATATGAAAATGCCTTAAGCTGTAGTCTTCTTTAATGATTGCAAGATGCTGCATCTAGACTATATTGAGTTTGGTACACAAAGTCAATTATCCAACAAAAAAATATGGTCTGAAGCTAACTTCACTTTGTCTGCATCTCTTAAATTGATGGTTTCATTGAGAGGATATTAAGGCTTAAAGTGCTATGATTGATTGCAGGTGTGTCAGGCTTTAACATCCAGCCGTGTTGGTCGCTGCTTGCTCATCTCACTTCAGCTCTACACTTCCTCTATCCTCGGCTCTACACTGGCTCTATCCTCCGCTCCCAAATTTACATTTTCCAGGTCCACCCACATCCATACTTGTGGTATTCGTGAGCAGTCAAGTGCCTACTTGTGAGACGCATTTCCGCCATGGAGCTCAAGTGCCAGATAAGACTGACTGTGTGGAGGTTTATCAAAGCTCACTGGGACACCCTTGATTAATGAGGGCATTTTGTGGGTCATGGTAAAAAAAAGTCAGTTGACCCAGATGATTTGATTCACAAAAGTTTGTTTTGGTTTTATGTTTAGAGCTTCATTTTACATATTTTATTGGTATATTTTTACTGGTGTACAGTATACTTTTCTTTGTCTCAGTGGTATCTTATCACCACAGTGGTTCAATATGTTACATGTTTCTGTTCCTTTATGCTACCAAAGATGACTCTTCCACTCTTATGGAAACATTTTATGATTTTCTGCCATTAAGTTTATTGTGTTTGCATGTGAATAGTATTCAGGCTGAATCCTGCATGTCCTTACCTTCAACTTCATGTCTGTTGGTGGTAGCAGTTTATAGGCTCACCACTGCCAACAACAGAACTGGTGTAGAGCTGTTAATGGTAATGGAGTGTGGGATACAGTTGGCCTTGAATATTGGGAAAAGTCAAGAGTGGGTTAAGTGGACTGTGTGTTGGCATGTTTCCGCCCTGGGATACACTTACCTTCTTCCACTAATACCATGCCCTTGCATGTGTAGGAATCGAGACAGACCCAGGAATTTAGAAGAATGTAGGCAGTCCCAAACCTAATCCAATGCCCCATTCAGTAACCACAATGTAATGCAAAGAGGGACAGGAAGACCTACTCAGAGACGCAAAAAATGAAAACACTTTGGTCTTGGTGAGGGGATTATCTTGGAAAAAAGGTACTGTTTTTGGTTTATAGGTACAAAAGAAGATGTAGTCAAGGTGTCAAGCTAAACTCAAATTGAACACCATTGAGAAGAGGTGGGTCTTCAGCAGCGACTTACAGGTTTCTAGATTCTAAGCAGTTTTTATATGAATAGCAGCCACTGCAAAGTTTCAGTTGCTTCTATTTTTGTGTCTAGATCTGGGAACATCCAAGAGCATCTTATTGGCAGTGACACCATGGTAGACCAGGTTGCTCATTGATTATGGGGTTTGTGGTTCAATCCCTGGGTCATTCTGTATATGTATTAAAGTGTCCTCAAACAAGACACTGAACACCTCAGTGGTCCTAATGTACTGTACGTGGGGGAAAACTTTCAGTAGCTTTGGACAATGATGTAGGTATCGCATCATTTCCTGGTGGTACAAATTAGTAGCGTAGATTGATTTCTTGCCCACTATGTGTAAAAATATTAAACCATGACATCCGCTTATGTGGAGCCAGGTAGCGGGGCAGCAGGCCAAACAAAGCACCCCAGACGTTGCTCTCCCTTAGCAATGCTTTCCATCTCCTTCTGGGGGACCCCAAGGCATTCCCAGGCCATATGAGGTATGTAATCCCTCTAATTTGTTCTAGGTCTACTTCAGGGCCTCTCATCAGTGGATCGTGCCTGGAACACCTCTAATGGGATACGCCCAGGGGGCATCCTAATCAGATGCCCAAACCACCTCAACTGACCTCTTTCGATGGGAAGGAGCAGCCGCTCTACTCCGAGCTCCCTCTGGATTTCTGTGCTCCTCACCCTATGTGCCAACATCATATTGTATACATTTACAGTAGCATTTTGCATGGCCTACAGAAAGTTTAAGGCTATGTCCAGCCCAGTCGCCAGAAGAAAATGTTGGCATTGTACATTTCTACGAAACACAGATGCATACATTTTGTGCATTTCAAATGTATCATATCAACATTTCTAAAGTGACTTAATTCAGATTACATGCATATGCGCTGAATTGGGAGGTAGAAGGGATGGTGACTCATGGAACAGCTAAGCAAGATGGCTGCCAAGCTGCAGACAACTGCAGACCACAGCAAAACCAGTTGTCATTTTGCGAAACATTGGCGGCATTTCCAGCCACCATTATGCCAACAAAAATGGGTATTTTATTTTAAACATGATCTTTTCCTAACTCTAACCAATTGGATTTTGCACTTAACATAACAACACATTAACCATGGGGTTGCTGAAACAAATAAATGTGAAGTTTGAACATATACGCTACATAAAAATGTGTGTGTGTGTGTGTGTATGTCTGTTTCATGTTTTTCTCCTCACTGACTTGGTCAATCCATGTGAAATTTGGCACAGTGGTAGAGGGTCATGGGAGAATGTGAATAAAGCAATATTACATCAATTGGCCAAAGGGGGGCGCTATAGCAACCGATTGAAATTGCAAACTTTGAATGGGCATATCTCATGCCCTGTATGTCGTAGAGACATGAAACTTTGCACAGAGATGCCTCTCCTCGTGAGGAACAGATTTGCCTAAGAAGCTCATAACTTCTGGTTATATAGATTTTCCGCCATTTTGAATTTTTTGAAAAACACTTAAAAACGATCTCTTCTTAGGAAGTTTGACCAATCTGCATGAAACTCGGTGAACATAATCTACTAAAACTGAGCTTCTATAAGGCAATGAATATTGTGGAGGGCGTGGCTCATCACATAAAGGTTTATAACATCTCAAGGGTTTCACCGATCACCACGCAACTTTGTAGGCATATGACCACACATAATCTGAGGGGACCCCTCCATTATTGACCCCATCAAACAAAATG